>NW_027189159.1:1234039-1294741 GCF_040958095.1 Procambarus clarkii | reverse complement strand
AAATTATAAAAATCAATGTGTTTTCATTAGAATTAACTAAAATGTTCCTGATTTTCCGTTTATATTACCGATGGAAGATGTACACGTAAAACCGCTCTAATCCGGCTGAAACGACGATATATGCAATAAAAACCGAACTTCTCCCCTTTTCATTATCTTACTCAGTATTTTAACGAGAAACAAATATATGATTGAAAATGAGGTATTTAAGGTTATAATCTAATCAATTATGTGTTTGCATCATTTTTATCGTATAAATATGAATTAATAGCCATAGACTGAAAATTCACAAAAACGTGGAAAACGGCAAAATATTGCCTAATTCGATGATATTTTGTTTAAGTCACATAAAGGAAAAGGGGATGATAAACGTCAAAATATTGCTAAATTCGATGATTTTTCGTACGAAACAAAAGGCAAGAAAACTTGCTTAAAATGCAATATTATGCGAAATTCTGAGATTTGAAGGCCAAATCACGTATCGTGATACTACATGAAATAGTATCGAAATATTGCTAAAAATGAATATAATTACGTTATATCAAACTACATGAAAAACGTGAAAAAAGTCAATATTTAACCATATATGAGGATTTTAACTTCAAATCATAGAGCGAGGTTTCCTATTATTTAGATCCAAGAAAAGACATATGACAGTGTTGTTACCAATACAAATGATAAAAATCAATGTGTTTTCATTAGTATTAACTAAAATGTTCCTGATTTTCTGTTTATATTACCGATGGAAGATGTACACGAAAATCGCTCTATTCCGGCTGAAACGTCGATATATGCAATAAAAACAGAACTTCTCCCCTTTTCAATATCTTACTCAGTATTTTAACGAGAAACAAATAGTTGATTGAAAATGAAGTATTTAAGGTTATTATCTAATCAATTATGTGTTTGCATAATTTTTATCGTATATATATATGAATTAATACCCATAGACTGAAAATTCACAAAAACGTGGAAAACGGCAAAATATTGCCTAATTCGATGATATTTTGTTTAAGTCACACAAAGGAAAAGGGGATGATAAACGTCAAAATATTGCTAAATTCGATGATTTTTCGTACGAAACAAAAGGCAAGAAAACTTGCTTAAAATGCAATATTATGCGAAATTCTGAGATTTGAAGGCCAAATCACGTATCGTGATACTACATGAAATAGTATCGAAATATTGCTAAAAATGAATATATTTACGTTATATCAAACTACATGAAAAACGTGAAAAAAGTCACTATTTAACCATATTTGAGGATTTTAACTTCAAATCATAGAGAGAGGTTTCGTATTATTTAGATCCAAGAAAAGACATATGACAATGTTGTTTCCAATACAAATGATAAAAATGAATGTGTTTTCATTAGAATTAACTAAAATGTTCCTGATTTTCGTTTATATTACCGAGGGAAGATGTACACGTAAAACCGCTCTAATCCGGCTGAAACGTCGATATATGCAATAAAAACCGAACTTCTCCCCTTTTCATTATCTTACTCAGTATTTTAACGAGAAACAAATAGATGATTGAAAATGAAGTATTTAAGGTTATTATCTAATCAATTATGTGTTTGCATCATTTTTATCCTATATATATGAATTAATACCCATAGACTGAAAATTCACAAAAACGTGGAAAACGGCAAAATATTGCCTAATTCGATGATATTTTGTATAGTCACATAAAGGAAAAGGGGATGATAAACGTCAAAATATTGCTAAATTCGATGATTTTTCGTACGAAACAAAATGCAAGAAAACTTGCTTAAAATGCAATATTATGATAAATTCTGAGATTTGAAGGCCAAATCACATATCGTGATACTACATGAAATAGAATCGAAATATTGGTAAAAATCAATATATTTACGTAGTATCAAACTACATGAAAAACGTGAAAAAGTCACTATTTAACCATATTTGAGGATTTTAACTTCAAATCATAGAGAGAGGTTTCGTATTATTTAGATCCAAGAAAAGACATATGACAATGTTGTTTCCAATACAAATTATAAAAATCAATGTGTTTTCATTAGAATTAACTAAAATGTTCCTGATTTTCCGTTTATATTACCGATGGAAGATGTACACGTAAAACCGCTCTAATCCGGCTGAAACGACGATATATGCAATAAAAACCGAACTTCTCCCCTTTTCATTATCTTACTCAGTATTTTAACGAGAAACAAATAGATGATTGAAAATGAGGTATTTAAGGTTATAATCTAATCAATTATGTGTTTGCATCATTTTTATCGTATAAATATGAATTAATAGCCATAGACTGAAAATTCACAAAAACGTGGAAAACGGCAAAATATTGCCTAATTCGATGATATTTTGTTTAAGTCACATAAAGGAAAAGGGGATGATAAACGTCAAAATATTGCTAAATTCGATGATTTTTCGTACGAAACAAAAGGCAAGAAAACTTGCTTAAAATGCAATATTATGCGAAATTCTGAGATTTGAAGGCCAAATCACGTATCGTGATACTACATGAAATAGTATCGAAATATTGCTAAAAATGAATATAATTACGTTATATCAAACTACATGAAAAACGTGAAAAAAGTCAATATTTAACCATATATGAGGATTTTAACTTCAAATCATAGAGCGAGGTTTCCTATTATTTAGATCCAAGAAAAGACATATGACAGTGTTGTTACCAATACAAATGATAAAAATCAATGTGTTTTCATTAGTATTAACTAAAATGTTCCTGATTTTCTGTTTATATTACCGATGGAAGATGTACACGAAAATCGCTCTATTCCGGCTGAAACGTCGATATATGCAATAAAAACAGAACTTCTCCCCTTTTCAATATCTTACTCAGTATTTTAACGAGAAACAAATAGTTGATTGAAAATGAAGTATTTAAGGTTATTATCTAATCAATTATGTGTTTGCATAATTTTTATCGTATATATATGAATTAATACCCATAGACTGAAAATTCACAAAAACGTGGAAAACGGCAAAATATTGCCTAATTCGATGATATTTTGTTTAAGTCACACAAAGGAAAAGGGGATGATAAACGTCAAAATATTGCTAAATTCGATGATTTTTCGTACGAAACAAAATGCAAGAAAACTTGCTTAAAATGCAATATTATGCGAAATTCTGAGATTTGAAGGCCAAATCACATATCGTGATACTACATGAAATAGAATCGAAATATTGGTAAAACTCAATATATTTACGTAGTGTCAAACTACATGAAAAACGTGAAAAAAGTCACTATTTAACCATATTTGAGGATTTTAACTTCAAATCATAGAGAGAGGTTTCGTATTATTTAGATCCAAGAAAAGACATATGACAATGTTGTTTCCAATACAAATGATAAAAATGAATGTGTTTTCATTAGAATTAACTAAAATGTTCCTGATTTTCGTTTATATTACCAAGGGAAGATGTACACGTAAAACCGCTCTAATCTGGCTGAAACGTCGATATATGCAATAAAAACCGAACTTCTCCCCTTTTCAATATCTTACTCAGTATTTTACGAGAAACAAATAGATGATTGAAAATGAAGTATTTAAGGTTATTATCTAATCAATTATGTGTTTGCATAATTTTTATCGTATATATATGAATTAATACCCATAGACTGAAAATTCACAAAAACGTGGAAAACGGCAAAATATTGCCTAATTCGATGATATTTTGTTTAAGTCACATAAAGGAAAAGGGGATGATAAACGTCAAAATATTGCTAAATTCGATGACTTTTCGTACGAAACAAAAGGCAAGAAAACTTGCTTAAAATGCAATATTATGCGAAATTCTGAGATTTGAAGGCCAAATCACATATCGTGATACTACATGAAATAGTATCGAAATATTGGTAAAAATGAATATATTTACGTAATATCAAACTACATGAAAAACGTGAAAAAAGTCAATATTTAACCATATTTGAGGATTTTAACTTCAAATCATAGAGCGAGGTTTCGTATTATTTAGATCCAAGAATAGACATATGACAATGTTGTTTCCAATACAAATGATAAAAATCAATGTGTTTTCATTAGAATTAAATAAAATGTTCCTGATTTTCCGTTTATATTACCGAGGGAAGATGTACACGTAAAACCGCTCTAATCCGGCTGAAACGTCGATATATGCAATAAAAACCGAACTTCTTCCCTTTTCAATATCTTACTCAGTATTTTAACGAGAAACAAATATATAATTGAAAATGAAGTATTTAAGGTTACTATCTAATCAATTATGTGTTTGCATCATTTTTATTGTATATATATGAATTAATACCCATAGACTGAAAATTCACAAAAACGTGGAAAACGGCAAAATATTGCCTAATTCGATGATATTTTGTTTAAGTCACATAAAGGAAAAGGGGATGATAAACGTCAAAATATTGCTAAATTCGATGATTTTTCGTACGAAACAAAATGCAAGAAAACTTTCTTAAAATGCAATATTATGCGAAATTCTGAGATTTGAAGGCCAAATCACATATCGTGATACTACATGAAATAGAATCGAAATATTGGTAAAAATCAATATATTTACGTAGTATCAAACTACAGGAAAAACGTGAAAAAAGTCACTATTTAACCATATTTGAGGATTTTAACTTCAAATCATAGAGAGAGGTTTCGTATTATTTAGATCAAGGAAGAGACATATGACAATGTTGTTTCCAATACAAATTATAAAAATCAATGTGTTTTCATTAGAATTAACTAAAATGTTCCTGATTTTCCGTTTATATTACCGACGGAAGATGTACACGTAAAACCGCTCTAATCCGGCTGAAACGTCGATATATGCAATAAAAACCGAACTTCTCCCCTTTTCATTATCTTACTCAGTATTTTAACGAGAAACAAATAGATGATAGAAAATTAAGTATTTAAGGTTATTATCTAATCAATTATGTGTTTGCATCATTTTTATCCTATATATATGAATTAATACCCATAGACTGAAAATTCACAAAAACGTGGAAAACGGCAAAATATTGCCTAATTCGATGATATTTTGTTTAATCACATAAAGGAAAAGGGGATGATAAACGTCAAAATATTGCTAAATTCGATGATTTTTCGTTCGAAACAAAATGCAAGAAAACTTGCTTAAAATGCAATATTATGATAAATTCTGAGATTTGAAGGCCAAATCACATATCGTGATACTACATGAAATAGAATCGAAATATTGGTTAAAATCAATATATTTACGTAGTATCAAACTACATGAAAAACGTGAAAAAGTCACTATTTAACCATATATGAGGATTTTAACTTCAAATCATAGAGCGAGGTTTCGTATTATTTAGATCCAAGAAAAGACATATGACAGTGTTGTTACCAATACAAATGATAAAAATCAATGTGTTTTCATTAGTATTAACTAAAATGTTCCTGATTTTCTGTTTATATTACCGAGGGAAGATGTACACGAAAATCGCTCTATTCCGGCTGAAACGTCGATATATGCAATAAAAACAGAACTTCTCCCCTTTTCAATATCTTACTCAGTATTTTAACGAGAAACAAATAGTTGATTGAAAATGAAGTATTTAAGGTTATTATCTAATCAATTATGTGTTTGCATAATTTTTATCGTATATATATGAATTAATACCCATAGACTGAAAATTCACAAAAACGTGGAAAACGGCAAAATATTGCCTAATTCGATGATATTTTGTTTGTCACGCAAAGGAAAAGGGGATGATAAACGTCAAAATATTGCTAAATTCGATGATTTTTCGTACGAAACAAAATGCAAGAAAACTTGCTTAAAATGCAATATTATGCGAAATTCTGAGATTTGAAGGCCAAATCACATATCGTGATACTACATGAAATAGAATCGAAATATTGGTAAAACTCAATATATTTACGTAGTATCAAACTACATGAAAAACGTGAAAAAATTCACTATTTAACCATATTTGAGGATTTTAACTTCAAATCATAGAGCGAGGTTTCGTATTATTTAGATCCAAGAAAAGACATATGACAATGTTGTTTCCAATACAAATTATAAAAATCAATGTGTTTTCATTAGAATTAACTAAAATGTTCCTGATTTTTCGTTTATATTACCGAGGGAAGATGTACACGTAAAACCGCTCTAATCCGGCTGAAACGTCGATATATGCAATAAAAACCGAACTTCTCCCCTTTTCATTATCTTAATCAGTATTTTAACGAGAAACAAATAGATGATTGAAAATGAAGTATTTAAGGTTATTATCTAATCAATTATGTGTTTGCATCATTTTTATCGTATATATATGAATTAACACCCATAGACTGAAAATTCACAAAAACGTGGAAAACGGCAAAATATTGCCTAATTCGATGATATTTTGTTTAAGTCACATAAAGGAAAAGGGGATGATAAACATCAAAATATTGCTAAATTCGATGATTTTTCGTACGAAACAAAAGGCAAGAAAACTTGCTTAAAATGCAATATTATGCGAAATTCTGAGATTTGAAGGCCAAATCACATATCGTGATACTACATGAAATAGTATCGAAATATTGGTAAAAATGAATATATTTACGTAATATCAAACTACATGAAAAACGTGAAAAAAGTCAATATTTAACCATATTTGAGGATTTTAACTTCAAATCATAGAGCGAGGTTTCGTATTATTTAGATCCAAGAATAGACATATGACAATGTTGTTTCCAATACAAATGATAAAAATCAATGTGTTTTCATTAGAATTAACTAAAATGTTCCTGATTTTCCGTTTATATTACCGAGGGAAGATGTACACGTAAAACCGCTCTAATCCGGCTGAAACGTCGATATATGCAATAAAAACCGAACTTCTTCCCTTTTCAATATCTTACTCAGTATTTTAACGAGAAACAAATAGATAATTGAAAATGAAGTATTTAAGGTTATTATCTAATCAATTATGTGTTTGCATAATTTTTATTGTATATATATGAATTAATAACCATAGACTGAAAATTCACAAAAACGTGGAAAACGGCAAAATATTGCCTAATTCGATGATATTTTGTTTAAGTCACATAAAGGAAAAGGGGATGATAAACGTCAAAATATTGCTAAATTCGATGATTTTTCGCACGAAACAAAATGCAAGAAAACTTGCTTAAAATGCAATATTATGCGAAATTCTGAGATTTGAAGGCCAAATCACATATCGTGATACTTCATGAAATAGAATCGAAATATTGGTAAAAATCAATATATTTACGTAGTATCAAACTACAGGAAAAACGTGAAAAAAGTCACTATTTAACCATATTTGAGGATTTTAACTTCATATCATAGAGAGAGGTTTCGTATTATTTAGATCCAAGAAAAGACATATGACAATGTTGTTTCCAATACAAATTATAAAAATCAATGTGTTTTCATTAGAATTAACTAAAATGTTCCTGATTTTCCGTTTATATTACCGAGAGAAGATGTACACGTAAAACCGCTCTAATCCGGCTGAAACGTCGATATATGCAATAAAAACCGAACTTCTCCCCTTTTCATTATCTTACTCAGTATTTTAACGAGAAACAAATAGATGATTGAAAATGAAGTATTTAAGGTTATTATCTAATCAATTATGTGTTTGCATCATTTTTATCGTATATATATGAATTAATACCCATAGACTGAAAATTCACAAAAACGTGGAAAACGGCAAAATATTGCCTAATTCGATGATATTTTGTTTAAGTCACATAAAGGAAAAGGGGATGATAAACGTCAAAATATTGCTAAATTCGATGATTTTTCGTACGAAACAAAAGGCAAGAAAACTTGCTTAAAATGCAATATTATGCGAAATTCTGAGATTTGAAGGCCAAATCACGTATCGTGATACTACATGAAATAGTATCGAAATATTGGTAAAAATGAATATATTTACGTTATATCAAACTACATGAAAAACGTGAAAAAAGTCAATATTTAACCATATATGAGGATTTTAACTTCAAATCATAGAGCGAGGTTTCGTATTATTTAGATCCAAGAAAAGACATATGACAGTGTTGTTACCAATACAAATGATAAAAATCAATGTGTTTTCATTAGTATTAACTAAAATGTTCCTGATTTTCTGTTTATATTACCGATGGAAGATGTACACGAAAATCGATCTATTCCGGCTGAAACGTCGATATATGCAATAAAAACAGAACTTCTCCCCTTTTCAATATCTTACTCAGTATTTTAACGAGAAACAAATAGTTGATTGAAAATGAAGTATTTAAGGTTATTATCTAATCAATTATGTGTTTGCATAATTTTTATCGTATATATATGAATTAATACCCATAGACTGAAAATTCACAAAAACGTGGAAAACGGCAAAATATTGCCTAATTCGATGATATTTTGTTAGTCACGCAAAGGAAAAGGGGATGATAAACGTCAAAATATTGCTAAATTCGATGATTTTTCGTACGAAACAAAATGCAAGAAAACTTGCTTAAAATGCAATATTATGCGAAATTCTGAGATTTGAAGGCCAAATCACATATCGTGATACTACATGAAATAGAATCGAAATATTGGTAAAACTCAATATATTTACGTAGTATCAAACTACATGAAAAACGTGAAAAAGTCACTATTTAACCATATTTGAGGATTTTAACTTCAAATCATAGAGCGAGGTTTCGTATTATTTAGATCCAAGAAAAGACATATGACAATGTTGTTTCCAATACAAATTATAAAAATCAATGTGTTTTCATTAGAATTAACTAAAATGTTCCTGATTTTTCGTTTATATTACCGAGGGAAGATGTACACGTAAAACCGCTCTAATCCGGATGAAACGTCGATATATGCAATAAAAACCGAACTTCTCCCCTTTTCATTATCTTAATCAGTATTTTAACGAGAAACAAATAGATGATTGAAAATGAAGTATTTAAGGTTATTATCTAATCAATTATGTGTTTGCATCATTTTTATCGTATATATATGAATTAATACCCATAGACTGAAAATTCACAAAAACGTGGAAAACGGCAAAATATTGCCTAATTCGATGATATTTTGTTTAAGTCACATAAAGGAAAAGGGGATGATAAACGTCAAAATATTGCTAAATTCGATGATTTTTCGTACGAAACAAAAGGCAAGAAAACTTGCTTAAAATGCAATATTATGCGAAATTCTGAGATTTGAAGGCCAAATCACATATCGTGATACTACATGAAATAGTATCGAAATATTGGTAAAAATGAATATATTTACGTAATATCAAACTACATGAAAAACGTGAAAAAGTCACTATTTAACCATATTTGAGGATTTTAACTTCAAATCATAGAGCGAGGTTTCGTATTATTTAGATCCAAGAATAGACATATGACAATGTTGTTTCCAATACAAATGATAAAAATCAATGTGTTTTAATTAGAATTAACTAAAATGTTCCTGATTTTCCGTTTATATTACCGAGGGAAGATGTACACGTAAAACCGCTCTAATCCGGCTGAAACGTCGATATATGCAATAAAAACCGAACTTCTTCCCTTTTCAATATCTTACTCAGTATTTTAACGAGAAACAAATAGATAATTGAAAATGAAGTATTTAAGGTTATTATCTAATCAATTATGTGTTTGCATCATTTTTATTGTATATATATGAATTAATAACCATAGACTGAAAATTCACAAAAACGTGGAAAACGGCAAAATATTGCCTAATTCGATGATATTTTGTTTAAGTCACATAAAGGAAAAGGGGATGATAAACGTCAAAATATTGCTAAATTCGATGATTTTTCGTACGAAACAAAATGCAAGAAAACTTGCTTAAAATGCAATATTATGCGAAATTCTGAGATTTGAAGGCCGAATCACATATCGTGATACTACATGAAATAGAATCGAAATATTGGTAAAAATCAATATATTTACGTAGTATCAAACTACAGGAAAAACGTCAAAAAAGTCACTATTTAACCATATTTGAGGATTTTAACTTCAAATCATAGAGAGAGGTTTCGTATTATTTAGATCCAAGAAAAGACATATGACAATGTTGTTTCCAATACAAATGATAAAAATCAATGTGTTTTCATTAGAATTAACTAAAATGTTCCTGATTTTCCGTTTATATTACCGACGGAAGATGTACACGTAAAACCGCTCTAATCCGGCTGAAACGTCGATATATGCAATAAAAACCGAACTTCTCCCCTTTTCATTATCTTACTCAGTATTTTAACGAGAAACAAATAGATGATTGAAAATGAAGTATTTAAGGTTATTATCTAATCAATTATGTGTTTGCATCATTTTTATCGTATATATATGAATTAAGACCCATAGACTGAAAATTCACAAAAACGTGGAAAACGGCAAAATATTGCCTAATTCGATGATATTTTGTTTAAGTCACACAAAGGAAAAGGGGATGATAAACGTCAAAATATTGCTAAATTCGATGATTTTTCGTACGAAACAAAATGCAAGAAAACTTGCTTAAAATGCAATATTATGCGAAATTCTGAGATTTGAAGGCCAAATCACATATCGTGATACTACATGAAATAGAATCGAAATATTGGTAAAACTCAATATATTTACGTAGTATCAAACTACATGAAAAACGTGAAAAAGTCACTATTTAACCATATTTGAGGATTTTAACTTCAAATCATAGAGAGAGGTTTCGTATTATTTAGATCCAAGAAAAGACATATGACAATGTTGTTTCCAATACAAATGATAAAAATGAATGTGTTTTCATTAGAATTAACTAAAATGTTCCTGATTTTCGTTTATATTACCGAGGGAAGATGTACACGTAAAACCGCTCTAATCTGGCTGAAACGTCGATATATGCAATAAAAACCGAACTTCTCCCCTTTTCAATATCTTACTCAGTACTTTACGAGAAACAAATAGATGATTGAAATGAAGTATTTAAGGTTATTATCTAATCAATTATGTGTTTGCATAATTTTTGTCGTATATATATGAAATAATACCCATAGAGGGAAAATTCACAAAAACGTGGAAAAACCGCAAAATATTGCCTAATTCGATGATATTTTGTTTAAATCAAATAAAGGAAAAGGGGATGATAAACGTCAAAATATTGCTAAATTCGATGATTTTTCGTACGAAACAAAAGGCAAGAAAACTTGCTTAAAATGCAATATTATGCGAAATTCTGAGATTTGAAGGCCAAATCACATATCGTGATACTACATGAAATAGAATCTAAATATTGGTAAAAATGAATATATTTACGTAGTATCAAACTACATGAAAAACGTGAAAAAAGTCACTATTTAACCATATTTGAGGATTTTAACTTCAAATCATAGAGCGAGGTTTCGTATTATTTAGATCCAAGAAAATACATATGACAATGTTGTTTCCAATACAAATGATAAAAATTAATGTTTTTTCATAAGTATTAACTAAAATGTTCCTGATTTTCCGTTTGTATTACCGATGGAAGATGTACACGAAAATCGCTCTATTCCGGCTGAAACGTCGATATATGCAATAAAAACAGAACTTCTCCCCTTTTCAATATCTTACTCAGTATTTTAACGAGAAACAAATAGATGATTGAAAATGAAGTATTTAAGGTTATTACCTAATCAATTATGTGTTTGCGTCATTTTTATCGTATATATAATGAATTAATATCCATAGACTGAAAATTCACAAAAACGTAGAAAACGGCAAAATATTGCCTAATTCGATGATATTTTGTTTAAGTCACATAAAGGAAAATGGGATGATAAACGTCAAAATATTGCTAAATTCGATGATTTTTCGTACGAAACAAAATGCAAGAAAACTTGCTTAAAATGCAATATTATGCGAAATTCTGAGATTTGAAGGCCAAATCACATATCGTGATACTACATGAAATAGAATCGAAATATTGGTAAAAATGAATATCTTTACGTAGTATCAAACTACATGAAAAACGTGAAAAAAGTCACTATTTAACCATATTTGAGGATTTTAACTTCAAATCATAGAGCGAGGTTTCGTATTATTTACATCCAAGAAAAGACATATGACAATGTTGTTTCCAATACAAATTATAAAAATCAATGTGTTTTCATTAGAATTAACTAAAATGTTCCTGATTTTCCGTTTATATTATCGAGGGAAGATGTACACGTAAAACCGCTCTAATCCGGCTGAAACGTCGATATATGCAATAAAAACCGAACTTCTCCCCTTTTCATTATCTTACTCAGTATTTTAACGAGAAACAAATAGATGATTGAAAATGAAGTATTTAAGGTTATTATCTAATCAATTATGTGTTTGCATAATTTTTATCGTATATATATGAAATAATACCCATAGAGTGAAAATTCACAAAAACGTGGAAAAACCGCAAAATATTGCCTAATTCGATGATATTTTGTTTAAATCAAATAAAGGAAAAGGGGATGATAAACGTCAAAATATTGCTAAATTCGATGATTTTTCGTACGAAACAAAAGGCAAGAAAACTTGCTTAAAATGCAATATTATGCGAAATTCTGAGATTTGAAGGCCAAATCACATATCGTGATACTACATGAAATAGAATCTAAATATTGGTAAAAATGAATATATTTACGTAGTATCAAACTACATGAAAAACGTGAAAAAGTCACTATTTAACCATATTTGAGGATTTTAACTTCAAATCATAGAGAGAGGTTTCGTATTATTTAGATCCAAGAAAAGACATATGACAATGTTGTTTCCAATACAAATGATAAAAATGAATGTGTTTTCATTAGAATTAACTAAAATGTTCCTGATTTTCGTTTATATTACCGAGGGAAGATGTACACGTAAAACAGCTCTAATCTGGCTGAAACGTCGATATATGCAATAAAAACCGAACTTCTCCCCTTTTCAATATCTTACTCAGTACTTTACGAGAAACAAATAGATGATTGAAAATGAAGTATTTAAGGTTATTATCTAATCAATTATGTGTTTGCATAATTTTTATCGTATATATATGAAATAATACCCATAGAGGGAAAATTCACAAAAACGTGGAAAAACCGCAAAATATTGCCTAATTCGATGATATTTTGTTTAAATCAAATAAAGGAAAAGGGGATGATAAACGTCAAAATATTGCTAAATTCGATGATTTTTCGTACGAAACAAAAGGCAAGAAAACTGGCTTAAAATGCAATATTATGCGAAATTCTGAGATTTGAAGGCCAAATCACATATCGTGATACTACATGAAATAGAATCTAAATATTGGTAAAAATGAATATATTTACGTAGTATCAAACTACATGAAAAACGTGAAAAAAGTCACTATTTAACCATATTTGAGGATTTTAACTTCAAATCATAGAGCGAGGTTTCGTATTATTTAGATCCAAGAAAAGACATATGACAATGTTGTTTCCAATACAAATGATAAAAATCAATGTTTTTTCATAAGTATTAACTAAAATGTTCCTGATTTTCCGTTTGTATTACCGATGGAAGATGTACACGAAAATCGCTCTATTCCGGCTGAAACGTCGATATATGCAATAAAAACAGAACTTCTCCCCTTTTCAATATCTTACTCAGTATTTTAACGAGAAACAAATAGATGATTGAAAATGAAGTATTTAAGGTTATTACCTAATCAATTATGTGTTTGCGTCATTTTTATCGTATATATAATGAATTAATATCCATAGACTGAAAATTCACAAAAACGTAGAAAACGGCAAAATATTGCCTAATTCGATGATATTTTGTTTAAGTCACATAAAGGAAAATGGGATGATAAGCGTCAAAATATTGCTAAATTCGATGATTTTTCGTACGAAACAAAATGCAAGAAAACTTGCTTAAAATACAATATTATGCGAAATTCTGAGATTTGAAGGCCAAATCACATATCGTGATACTACATGAAATAGAATCTAAATATTGGTAAAAATGAATATATATACGTAGTATCAAACTACATGAAAAACGTGAAAAAAGTCACTATTTAACCATATTTGAGGATTTTAACTTCAAATCATAGAGCGAGGTTTCGTATTATTTAGATCCAAGAAAAGACATATGACAGTGTTGTTACCAATACAAATGATAAAAATCAATGTGTTTTCATTAGTATTAACTAAAATGTTCCTGATTTTCTGTTTATATTACCGATGGAAGATGTACACGAAAATCGCTCTATTCCGGCTGAAACGTCGATATATGCAATAAAAACAGAACTTCTCCCCTTTTCAATATCTTACTCAGTATTTTAACGAGAAACAAATAGTTGATTGAAAATGAAGTATTTAAGGTTATTATCTAATCAATTATGTGTTTGCATAATTTTTATCGTATATATATGAATTAATACCCATAGACTGAAAATTCACAAAAACGTGGAAAACGGCAAAATATTGCCTAATTCGATGATATTTTGTTTAAGTCACACAAAGGAAAAGGGGATGATAAACGTCAAAATATTGCTAAATTCGATGATTTTTCGTACGAAACAAAATGCAAGAAAACTTGCTTAAAATGCAATATTATGCGAAATTCTGAGATTTGAAGGCCAAATCACATATCGTGATACTACATGAAATAGAATCGAAATATTGGTAAAACTCAATATATTTACGTAGTATCAAACTACATGAAAAACGTGAAAAAGTCACTATTTAACCATATTTGAGGATTTTAACTTCAAATCATAGAGAGAGGTTTCGTATTATTTAGATCCAAGAAAAGACATATGACAATGTTGTTTCCAATACAAATGATAAAAATGAATGTGTTTTCATTAGAATTAACTAAAATGTTCCTGATTTTCGTTTATATTACCGAGGGAAGATGTACACGTAAAACCGCTCTAATCTGGCTGAAACGTCGATATATGCAATAAAAACCGAACTTCTCCCCTTTTCAATATCTTACTCAGTACTTTACGAGAAACAAATAGATGATTGAAAATGAAGTATTTAAGGTTATTATCTAATCAATTATGTGTTTGCATAATTTTTATCGTATATATATGAAATAATACCCATAGAGGGAAAATTCACAAAAACGTGGAAAAACCGCAAAATATTGCCTAATTCGATGATATTTTGTTTAAATCAAATAAAGGAAAAGGGGATGATAAACGTCAAAATATTGCTAAATTCGATGATTTTTCGTACGAAACAAAAGGCAAGAAAACTTGCTTAAAATGCAATATTATGCGAAATTCTGAGATTTGAAGGCCAAATCACATATCGTGATACTACATGAAATAGAATCTAAATATTGGTAAAAATGAATATATTTACGTAGTATCAAACTACATGAAAAACGTGAAAAAAGTCACTATTTAACCATATTTGAGGATTTTAACTTCAAATCATAGAGCGAGGTTTCGTATTATTTAGATCCAAGAAAAGACATATGACAATGTTGTTTCCAATACAAATGATAAAAATCAATGTTTTTTCATAAGTATTAACTAAAATGTTCCTGATTTTCCGTTTGTATTACCGATGGAAGATGTACACGAAAATCGCTCTATTCCGGCTGAAACGTCGATATATGCAATAAAAACAGAACTTCTCCCCTTTTCAATATCTTACTCAGTATTTTAACGAGAAACAAATAGATGATTGAAAATGAAGTATTTAAGGTTATTACCTAATCAATTATGTGTTTGCGTCATTTTTATCGTATATATAATGAATTAATATCCATAGACTGAAAATTCACAAAAACGTAGAAAACGGCAAAATATTGCCTAATTCGATGATATTTTGTTTAAGTCACATAAAGGAAAATGGGATGATAAGCGTCAAAATATTGCTAAATTCGATGATTTTTCGTACGAAACAAAATGCAAGAAAACTTGCTTAAAATACAATATTATGCGAAATTCTGAGATTTGAAGGCCAAATCACATATCGTGATACTACATGAAATAGAATCGAAATATTGGTAAAAATTAATATATTTACGTAGTATCAAACTACATGAAAAACGTGAAAAAAGTCACTATTTAACCATATTTGAGGATTTTAACTTCAAATCATAGAGCGAGGTTTCGTATTATTTAGATCCAAGAAAAGACATATGACAATGTTGTTTCCAATACAAATTATAAAAATCAATGTGTTTTCATTAGAATTAACTAAAATGTTCCTGATTTTCCGTTTATATTATCGAGGGAAGATGTACACGTAAAACCGCTCTAATCCGGCTGAAACGTCGATATATGCAATAAAAACCGAACTTCTCCCCTTTTCATTATCTTACTCAGTATTTTAACGAGAAACAAATAGATGATTGAAAATGAAGTATTTAAGGTTATTATCTAATCAATTATGTGTTTGCATAATTTTTATCGTATATATATGAAATAATACCCATAGAGTGAAAATTCACAAAAACGTGGAAAAACCGCAAAATATTGCCTAATTCGATGATATTTTGTTTAAATCAAATAAAGGAAAAGGGGATGATAAACGTCAAAATATTGCTAAATTCGATGATTTTTCGTACGAAACAAAAGGCAAGAAAACTTGCTTAAAATGCAATATTATGCGAAATTCTGAGATTTGAAGGCCAAATCACATATCGTGATACTACATGAAATAGAATCTAAATATTGGTAAAAATGAATATTTATACGTAGTATCAAACTACATGAAAAACGTGAAAAAAGTCACTATTTAACCATATTTGAGGATTTTAACTTCAAATCATAGAGCGAGGTTTCGTATTATTTAGATCCAAGAAAAGACATATGACAGTGTTGTTACCAATACAAATGATAAAAATCAATGTGTTTTCATTAGTATTAACTAAAATGTTCCTGATTTTCTGTTTATATTACCGATGGAAGATGTACACGAAAATCGCTCTATTCCGGCTGAAACGTCGATATATGCAATAAAAACAGAACTTCTCCCCTTTTCAATATCTTACTCAGTATTTTAACGAGAAACAAATAGTTGATTGAAAATGAAGTATTTAAGGTTATTATCTAATCAATTATGTGTTTGCATAATTTTTATCGTATATATATGAATTAATACCCATAGACTGAAAATTCACAAAAACGTGGAAAACGGCAAAATATTGCCTAATTCGATGATATTTTGTTTAAGTCACACAAAGGAAAAGGGGATGATAAACGTCAAAATATTGCTAAATTCGATGATTTTTCGTACGAAACAAAATGCAAGAAAACTTGCTTAAAATGCAATATTATGCGAAATTCTGAGATTTGAAGGCCAAATCACATATCGTGATACTACATGAAATAGAATCGAAATATTGGTAAAACTCAATATATTTACGTAGTATCAAACTACATGAAAAACGTGAAAAAGTCACTATTTAACCATATTTGAGGATTTTAACTTCAAATCATAGAGAGAGGTTTCGTATTATTTAGATCCAAGAAAAGACATATGACAATGTTGTTTCCAATACAAATGATAAAAATGAATGTGTTTTCATTAGAATTAACTAAAATGTTCCTGATTTTCGTTTATATTACCGAGGGAAGATGTACACGTAAAACCGCTCTAATCTGGCTGAAACGTCGATATATGCAATAAAAACCGAACTTCTCCCCTTTTCAATATCTTACTCAGTACTTTACGAGAAACAAATAGATGATTGAAAATGAAGTATTTAAGGTTATTATCTAATCAATTATGTGTTTGCATAATTTTTATCGTATATATATGAAATAATACCCATAGAGGGAAAATTCACAAAAACGTGGAAAAACCGCAAAATATTGCCTAATTCGATGATATTTTGTTTAAATCAAATAAAGGAAAAGGGGATGATAAACGTCAAAATATTGCTAAATTCGATGATTTTTCGTACGAAACAAAAGGCAAGAAAACTTGCTTAAAATGCAATATTATGCGAAATTCTGAGATTTGAAGGCCAAATCACATATCGTGATACTACATGAAATAGAATCTAAATATTGGTAAAAATGAATATATTTACGTAGTATCAAACTACATGAAAAACGTGAAAAAAGTCACTATTTAACCATATTTGAGGATTTTAACTTCAAATCATAGAGCGAGGTTTCGTATTATTTAGATCCAAGAAAAGACATATGACAATGTTGTTTCCAATACAAATGATAAAAATCAATGTTTTTTCATAAGTATTAACTAAAATGTTCCTGATTTTCCGTTTGTATTACCGATGGAAGATGTACACGAAAATCGCTCTATTCCGGCTGAAACGTCGATATATGCAATAAAAACAGAACTTCTCCCCTTTTCAATATCTTACTCAGTATTTTAACGAGAAACAAATAGATGATTGAAAATGAAGTATTTAAGGTTATTACCTAATCAATTATGTGTTTGCGTCATTTTTATCGTATATATAATGAATTAATATCCATAGACTGAAAATTCACAAAAACGTAGAAAACGGCAAAATATTGCCTAATTCGATGATATTTTGTTTAAGTCACATAAAGGAAAATGGGATGATAAGCGTCAAAATATTGCTAAATTCGATGATTTTTCGTACGAAACAAAATGCAAGAAAACTTGCTTAAAATACAATATTATGCGAAATTCTGAGATTTGAAGGCCAAATCACATATCGTGATACTACATGAAATAGAATCGAAATATTGGTAAAAATTAATATATTTACGTAGTATCAAACTACATGAAAAACGTGAAAAAAGTCACTATTTAACCATATTTGAGGATTTTAACTTCAAATCATAGAGCGAGGTTTCGTATTATTTAGATCCAAGAAAAGACATATGACAATGTTGTTTCCAATACAAATTATAAAAATCAATGTGTTTTCATTAGAATTAACTAAAATGTTCCTGATTTTCCGTTTATATTATCGAGGGAAGATGTACACGTAAAACCGCTCTAATCCGGCTGAAACGTCGATATATGCAATAAAAACCGAACTTCTCCCCTTTTCATTATCTTACTCAGTATTTTAACGAGAAACAAATAGATGATTGAAAATGAAGTATTTAAGGTTATTATCTAATCAATTATGTGTTTGCATAATTTTTATCGTATATATATGAAATAATACCCATAGAGTGAAAATTCACAAAAACGTGGAAAAACCGCAAAATATTGCCTAATTCGATGATATTTTGTTTAAATCAAATAAAGGAAAAGGGGATGATAAACGTCAAAATATTGCTAAATTCGATGATTTTTCGTACGAAACAAAAGGCAAGAAAACTTGCTTAAAATGCAATATTATGCGAAATTCTGAGATTTGAAGGCCAAATCACATATCGTGATACTACATGAAATAGAATCTAAATATTGGTAAAAATGAATATTTATACGTAGTATCAAACTACATGAAAAACGTGAAAAAAGTCACTATTTAACCATATTTGAGGATTTTAACTTCAAATCATAGAGCGAGGTTTCGTATTATTTAGATCCAAGAAAAGACATATGACAGTGTTGTTACCAATACAAATGATAAAAATCAATGTGTTTTCATTAGTATTAACTAAAATGTTCCTGATTTTCTGTTTATATTACCGATGGAAGATGTACACGAAAATCGCTCTATTCCGGCTGAAACGTCGATATATGCAATAAAAACAGAACTTCTCCCCTTTTCAATATCTTACTCAGTATTTTAACGAGAAACAAATAGTTGATTGAAAATGAAGTATTTAAGGTTATTATCTAATCAATTATGTGTTTGCATAATTTTTATCGTATATATATGAATTAATACCCATAGACTGAAAATTCACAAAAACGTGGAAAACGGCAAAATATTGCCTAATTCGATGATATTTTGTTTAAGTCACACAAAGGAAAAGGGGATGATAAACGTCAAAATATTGCTAAATTCGATGATTTTTCGTACGAAACAAAATGCAAGAAAACTTGCTTAAAATGCAATATTATGCGAAATTCTGAGATTTGAAGGCCAAATCACATATCGTGATACTACATGAAATAGAATCGAAATATTGGTAAAACTCAATATATTTACGTAGTATCAAACTACATGAAAAACGTGAAAAAGTCACTATTTAACCATATTTGAGGATTTTAACTTCAAATCATAGAGAGGTTTCGTATTATTTAGATCCAAGAAAAGACATATGACAATGTTGTTTCCAATACAAATGATAAAAATGAATGTGTTTTCATTAGAATTAACTAAAATGTTCCTGATTTTCGTTTATATTACCGAGGGAAGATGTACACGTAAAACCGCTCTAATCTGGCTGAAACGTCGATATATGCAATAAAAACCGAACTTCTCCCCTTTTCAATATCTTACTCAGTACTTTACGAGAAACAAATAGATGATTGAAAATGAAGTATTTAAGGTTATTATCTAATCAATTATGTGTTTGCATAATTTTTATCGTATATATATGAAATAATACCCATAGAGGGAAAATTCACAAAAACGTGGAAAAACCGCAAAATATTGCCTAATTCGATGATATTTTGTTTAAATCAAATAAAGGAAAAGGGGATGATAAACGTCAAAATATTGCTAAATTCGATGATTTTTCGTACGAAACAAAAGGCAAGAAAACTTGCTTAAAATGCAATATTATGCGAAATTCTGAGATTTGAAGGCCAAATCACATATCGTGATACTACATGAAATAGAATCTAAATATTGGTAAAAATGAATATTTATACGTAGTATCAAACTACATGAAAAACGTGAAAAAAGTCACTATTTAACCATATTTGACGATTTTAACTTCAAATCATAGAGCGAGGTTTCGTATTATTTAGATCCAAGAAAAGACATATGACAGTGTTGTTACCAATACAAATGATAAAAATCAATGTGTTTTCATTAGTATTAACTAAAATGTTCCTGATTTTCTGTTTATATTACCGATGGAAGATGTACACGAAAATCGCTCTATTCCGGCTGAAACGTCGATATATGCAATAAAAACAGAACTTCTCCCCTTTTCAATATCTTACTCAGTATTTTAACGAGAAACAAATAGTTGATTGAAAATGAAGTATTTAAGGTTATTATCTAATCAATTATGTGTTTGCATAATTTTTATCGTATATATATGAATTAATACCCATAGACTGAAAATTCACAAAAACGTGGAAAACGGCAAAATATTGCCTAATTCGATGATATTTTGTTTAAGTCACACAAAGGAAAAGGGGATGATAAACGTCAAAATATTGCTAAATTCGATGATTTTTCGTACGAAACAAAATGCAAGAAAACTTGCTTAAAATGCAATATTATGCGAAATTCTGAGATTTGAAGGCCAAATCACATATCGTGATACTACATGAAATAGAATCGAAATATTGGTAAAACTCAATATATTTACGTAGTATCAAACTACATGAAAAACGTGAAAAAGTCACTATTTAACCATATTTGAGGATTTTAACTTCAAATCATAGAGAGAGGTTTCGTATTATTTAGATCCAAGAAAAGACATATGACAATGTTGTTTCCAATACAAATGATAAAAATGAATGTGTTTTCATTAGAATTAACTAAAATGTTCCTGATTTTCGTTTATATTACCGAGGGAAGATGTACACGTAAAACCGCTCTAATCTGGCTGAAACGTCGATATATGCAATAAAAACCGAACTTCTCCCCTTTTCAATATCTTACTCAGTACTTTACGAGAAACAAATAGATGATTGAAAATGAAGTATTTAAGGTTATTATCTAATCAATTATGTGTTTGCATAATTTTTATCGTATATATATGAAATAATACCCATAGAGGGAAAATTCACAAAAACGTGGAAAAACCGCAAAATATTGCCTAATTCGATGATATTTTGTTTAAATCAAATAAAGGAAAAGGGGATGATAAACGTCAAAATATTGCTAAATTCGATGATTTTTCGTACGAAACAAAAGGCAAGAAAACTTGCTTAAAATGCAATATTATGCGAAATTCTGAGATTTGAAGGCCAAATCACATATCGTGATACTACATGAAATAGAATCTAAATATTGGTAAAAATGAATATATTTACGTAGTATCAAACTACATGAAAAACGTGAAAAAAGTCACTATTTAACCATATTTGAGGATTTTAACTTCAAATCATAGAGCGAGGTTTCGTATTATTTAGATCCAAGAAAAGACATATGACAATGTTGTTTCCAATACAAATGATAAAAATCAATGTTTTTTCATAAGTATTAACTAAAATGTTCCTGATTTTCCGTTTGTATTACCGATGGAAGATGTACACGAAAATCGCTCTATTCCGGCTGAAACGTCGATATATGCAATAAAAACAGAACTTCTCCCCTTTTCAATATCTTACTCAGTATTTTAACGAGAAACAAATAGATGATTGAAAATGAAGTATTTAAGGTTATTACCTAATCAATTATGTGTTTGCGTCATTTTTATCGTATATATAATGAATTAATATCCATAGACTGAAAATTCACAAAAACGTAGAAAACGGCAAAATATTGCCTAATTCGATGATATTTTGTTTAAGTCACATAAAGGAAAATGGGATGATAAGCGTCAAAATATTGCTAAATTCGATGATTTTTCGTACGAAACAAAATGCAAGAAAACTTGCTTAAAATACAATATTATGCGAAATTCTGAGATTTGAAGGCCAAATCACATATCGTGATACTACATGAAATAGAATCGAAATATTGGTAAAAATTAATATATTTACGAAGTATCAAACTACATGAAAAACGTGAAAAAAGTCACTATTTAACCATATTTGAGGATTTTAACTTCAAATCATAGAGCGAGGTTTCGTATTATTTAGATTCAAGAAAAGACATATGACAATGTTGTTTCCAATACAAATTATAAAAATCAATGTGTTTTCATTAGAATTAACTAAAATGTTCCTGATTTTCCGTTTATATTATCGAGGGAAGATGTACACGTAAAACCGCTCTAATCCGGCTGAAACGTCGATATATGCAATAAAAACCGAACTTCTCCCCTTTTCATTATCTTACTCAGTATTTTAACGAGAAACAAATAGATGATTGAAAATGAAGTATTTAAGGTTATTATCTAATCAATTATGTGTTTGCATAATTTTTATCGTATATATATGAAATAATACCCATAGAGTGAAAATTCACAAAAACGTGGAAAAACCGCAAAATATTGCCTAATTCGATGATATTTTGTTTAAATCAAATAAAGGAAAAGGGGATGATAAACGTCAAAATATTGCTAAATTCGATGATTTTTCGTACGAAACAAAAGGCAAGAAAACTTGCTTAAAATGCAATATTATGCGAAATTCTGAGATTTGAAGGCCAAATCACATATCGTGATACTACATGAAATAGAATCTAAATATTGGTAAAAATGAATATTTATACGTAGTATCAAACTACATGAAAAACGTGAAAAAAGTCACTATTTAACCATATTTGAGGATTTTAACTTCAAATCATAGAGCGAGGTTTCGTATTATTTAGATCCAAGAAAAGACATATGACAGTGTTGTTACCAATACAAATGATAAAAATCAATGTGTTTTCATTAGTATTAACTAAAATGTTCCTGATTTTCTGTTTATATTACCGATGGAAGATGTACACGAAAATCGCTCTATTCCGGCTGAAACGTCGATATATGCAATAAAAACAGAACTTCTCCCCTTTTCAATATCTTACTCAGTATTTTAACGAGAAACAAATAGTTGATTGAAAATGAAGTATTTAAGGTTATTATCTAATCAATTATGTGTTTGCATAATTTTTATCGTATATATATGAATTAATACCCATAGACTGAAAATTCACAAAAACGTGGAAAACGGCAAAATATTGCCTAATTCGATGATATTTTGTTTAAGTCACACAAAGGAAAAGGGGATGATAAACGTCAAAATATTGCTAAATTCGATGATTTTTCGTACGAAACAAAATGCAAGAAAACTTGCTTAAAATGCAATATTATGCGAAATTCTGAGATTTGAAGGCCAAATCACATATCGTGATACTACATGAAATAGAATCGAAATATTGGTAAAACTCAATATATTTACGTAGTATCAAACTACATGAAAAACGTGAAAAAGTCACTATTTAACCATATTTGAGGATTTTAACTTCAAATCATAGAGAGGTTTCGTATTATTTAGATCCAAGAAAAGACATATGACAATGTTGTTTCCAATACAAATGATAAAAATGAATGTGTTTTCATTAGAATTAACTAAAATGTTCCTGATTTTCGTTTATATTACCGAGGGAAGATGTACACGTAAAACCGCTCTAATCTGGCTGAAACGTCGATATATGCAATAAAAACCGAACTTCTCCCCTTTTCAATATCTTACTCAGTACTTTACGAGAAACAAATAGATGATTGAAAATGAAGTATTTAAGGTTATTATCTAATCAATTATGTGTTTGCATAATTTTTATCGTATATATATGAAATAATACCCATAGAGGGAAAATTCACAAAAACGTGGAAAAACCGCAAAATATTGCCTAATTCGATGATATTTTGTTTAAATCAAATAAAGGAAAAGGGGATGATAAACGTCAAAATATTGCTAAATTCGATGATTTTTCGTACGAAACAAAAGGCAAGAAAACTTGCTTAAAATGCAATATTATGCGAAATTCTGAGATTTGAAGGCCAAATCACATATCGTGATACTACATGAAATAGAATCTAAATATTGGTAAAAATGAATATATTTACGTAGTATCAAACTACATGAAAAACGTGAAAAAAGTCACTATTTAACCATATTTGAGGATTTTAACTTCAAATCATAGAGCGAGGTTTCGTATTATTTAGATCCAAGAAAAGACATATGACAATGTTGTTTCCAATACAAATGATAAAAATCAATGTTTTTTCATAAGTATTAACTAAAATGTTCCTGATTTTCCGTTTGTATTACCGATGGAAGATGTACACGAAAATCGCTCTATTCCGGCTGAAACGTCGATATATGCAATAAAAACAGAACTTCTCCCCTTTTCAATATCTTACTCAGTATTTTAACGAGAAACAAATAGATGATTGAAAATGAAGTATTTAAGGTTATTACCTAATCAATTATGTGTTTGCGTCATTTTTATCGTATATATAATGAATTAATATCCATAGACTGAAAATTCACAAAAACGTAGAAAACGGCAAAATATTGCCTAATTCGATGATATTTTGTTTAAGTCACATAAAGGAAAATGGGATGATAAGCGTCAAAATATTGCTAAATTCGATGATTTTTCGTACGAAACAAAATGCAAGAAAACTTGCTTAAAATACAATATTATGCGAAATTCTGAGATTTGAAGGCCAAATCACATATCGTGATACTACATGAAATAGAATCGAAATATTGGTAAAAATTAATATATTTACGAAGTATCAAACTACATGAAAAACGTGAAAAAAGTCACTATTTAACCATATTTGAGGATTTTAACTTCAAATCATAGAGCGAGGTTTCGTATTATTTAGATTCAAGAAAAGACATATGACAATGTTGTTTCCAATACAAATTATAAAAATCAATGTGTTTTCATTAGAATTAACTAAAATGTTCCTGATTTTCCGTTTATATTATCGAGGGAAGATGTACACGTAAAACCGCTCTAATCCGGCTGAAACGTCGATATATGCAATAAAAACCGAACTTCTCCCCTTTTCATTATCTTACTCAGTATTTTAACGAGAAACAAATAGATGATTGAAAATGAAGTATTTAAGGTTATTATCTAATCAATTATGTGTTTGCATAATTTTTATCGTATATATATGAAATAATACCCATAGAGTGAAAATTCACAAAAACGTGGAAAAACCGCAAAATATTGCCTAATTCGATGATATTTTGTTTAAATCAAATAAAGGAAAAGGGGATGATAAACGTCAAAATATTGCTAAATTCGATGATTTTTCGTACGAAACAAAAGGCAAGAAAACTTGCTTAAAATGCAATATTATGCGAAATTCTGAGATTTGAAGGCCAAATCACATATCGTGATACTACATGAAATAGAATCTAAATATTGGTAAAAATGAATATTTATACGTAGTATCAAACTACATGAAAAACGTGAAAAAAGTCACTATTTAACCATATTTGAGGATTTTAACTTCAAATCATAGAGCGAGGTTTCGTATTATTTAGATCCAAGAAAAGACATATGACAGTGTTGTTACCAATACAAATGATAAAAATCAATGTGTTTTCATTAGTATTAACTAAAATGTTCCTGATTTTCTGTTTATATTACCGATGGAAGATGTACACGAAAATCGCTCTATTCCGGCTGAAACGTCGATATATGCAATAAAAACAGAACTTCTCCCCTTTTCAATATCTTACTCAGTATTTTAACGAGAAACAAATAGTTGATTGAAAATGAAGTATTTAAGGTTATTATCTAATCAATTATGTGTTTGCATAATTTTTATCGTATATATATGAATTAATACCCATAGACTGAAAATTCACAAAAACGTGGAAAACGGCAAAATATTGCCTAATTCGATGATATTTTGTTTAAGTCACACAAAGGAAAAGGGGATGATAAACGTCAAAATATTGCTAAATTCGATGATTTTTCGTACGAAACAAAATGCAAGAAAACTTGCTTAAAATGCAATATTATGCGAAATTCTGAGATTTGAAGGCCAAATCACATATCGTGATACTACATGAAATAGAATCGAAATATTGGTAAAACTCAATATATTTACGTAGTATCAAACTACATGAAAAACGTGAAAAAGTCACTATTTAACCATATTTGAGGATTTTAACTTCAAATCATAGAGAGGTTTCGTATTATTTAGATCCAAGAAAAGACATATGACAATGTTGTTTCCAATACAAATGATAAAAATGAATGTGTTTTCATTAGAATTAACTAAAATGTTCCTGATTTTCGTTTATATTACCGAGGGAAGATGTACACGTAAAACCGCTCTAATCTGGCTGAAACGTCGATATATGCAATAAAAACCGAACTTCTCCCCTTTTCAATATCTTACTCAGTACTTTACGAGAAACAAATAGATGATTGAAAATGAAGTATTTAAGGTTATTATCTAATCAATTATGTGTTTGCATAATTTTTATCGTATATATATGAAATAATACCCATAGAGGGAAAATTCACAAAAACGTGGAAAAACCGCAAAATATTGCCTAATTCGATGATATTTTGTTTAAATCAAATAAAGGAAAAGGGGATGATAAACGTCAAAATATTGCTAAATTCGATGATTTTTCGTACGAAACAAAAGGCAAGAAAACTTGCTTAAAATGCAATATTATGCGAAATTCTGAGATTTGAAGGCCAAATCACATATCGTGATACTACATGAAATAGAATCTAAATATTGGTAAAAATGAATATATTTACGTAGTATCAAACTACATGAAAAACGTGAAAAAAGTCACTATTTAACCATATTTGAGGATTTTAACTTCAAATCATAGAGCGAGGTTTCGTATTATTTAGATCCAAGAAAAGACATATGACAATGTTGTTTCCAATACAAATGATAAAAATCAATGTTTTTTCATAAGTATTAACTAAAATGTTCCTGATTTTCCGTTTGTATTACCGATGGAAGATGTACACGAAAATCGCTCTATTCCGGCTGAAACGTCGATATATGCAATAAAAACAGAACTTCTCCCCTTTTCAATATCTTACTCAGTATTTTAACGAGAAACAAATAGATGATTGAAAATGAAGTATTTAAGGTTATTACCTAATCAATTATGTGTTTGCGTCATTTTTATCGTATATATAATGAATTAATATCCATAGACTGAAAATTCACAAAAACGTAGAAAACGGCAAAATATTGCCTAATTCGGTGATATTTTGTTTAAGTCACATAAAGGAAAATGGGATGATAAACGTCAAAATATTGCTAAATTCGATGATTTTTCGTACGAAACAAAATGCAAGAAAACTTGCTTAAAATACAATATTATGCGAAATTCTGAGATTTGAAGGCCAAATCACATATCGTGATACTACATGAAATAGAATCGAAATATTGGTAAAAATGAATATATTTACGTAGTATCAAACTACATGAAAAACGTGAAAAAAGTCACTATTTAACCATATTTGAGGATTTTAACTTCAAATCATAGAGCGAGGTTTCGTATTATTTAGATCCAAGAAAAGACATATGACAATGTTGTTTCCAATACAAATTATAAAAATCAATGTGTTTTCATTAGAATTAACTAAAATGTTCCTGATTTTCCGTTTATATTATCGAGGGAAGATGTACACGTAAAACCGCTCTAATCCGGCTGAAACGTCGATATATGCAATAAAAACCGAACTTCTCCCCTTTTCATTATCTTACTCAGTATTTTAACGAGAAACAAATAGATGATTGAAAATGAAGTATTTAAGGTTATTATCTAATCAATTATGTGTTTGCATAATTTTTATCGTATATATATGAAATAATACCCATAGAGTGAAAATTCACAAAAACGTGGAAAAACCGCAAAATATTGCCTAATTCGATGATATTTTGTTTAAATCAAATAAAGGAAAAGGGGATGATAAACGTCAAAATATTGCTAAATTCGATGATTTTTCGTACGAAACAAAAGGCAAGAAAACTTGCTTAAAATGCAATATTATGCGAAATTCTGAGATTTGAAGGCCAAATCACATATCGTGATACTACATGAAATAGAATCTAAATATTGGTAAAAATGAATATATATACGTAGTATCAAACTACATGAAAAACGTGAAAAAAGTCACTATTTAACCATATTTGAGGATTTTAACTTCAAATCATAGAGCGAGGTTTCGTATTATTTAGATCCAAGAAAAGACATATGACAGTGTTGTTACCAATACAAATGATAAAAATCAATGTGTTTTCATTAGTATTAACTAAAATGTTCCTGATTTTCTGTTTATATTACCGATGGAAGATGTACACGAAAATCGCTCTATTCCGGCTGAAACGTCGATATATGCAATAAAAACAGAACTTCTCCCCTTTTCAATATCTTACTCAGTATTTTAACGAGAAACAAATAGTTGATTGAAAATGAAGTATTTAAGGTTATTATCTAATCAATTATGTGTTTGCATAATTTTTATCGTATATATATGAATTAATACCCATAGACTGAAAATTCACAAAAACGTGGAAAACGGCAAAATATTGCCTAATTCGATGATATTTTGTTTAAGTCACACAAAGGAAAAGGGGATGATAAACGTCAAAATATTGCTAAATTCGATGATTTTTCGTACGAAACAAAATGCAAGAAAACTTGCTTAAAATGCAATATTATGCGAAATTCTGAGATTTGAAGGCCAAATCACATATCGTGATACTACATGAAATAGAATCGAAATATTGGTAAAACTCAATATATTTACGTAGTATCAAACTACATGAAAAACGTGAAAAAGTCACTATTTAACCATATTTGAGGATTTTAACTTCAAATCATAGAGAGAGGTTTCGTATTATTTACATCCAAGAAAAGACATATGACAATGTTGTTTCCAATACAAATGATAAAAATGAATGTGTTTTCATTAGAATTAACTAAAATATTCCTGATTTTCGTTTATATTACCGAGGGAAGATGTACACGTAAAACCGCTCTAATCTGGCTGAAACGTCGATATATGCAATAAAAACCGAACTTCTCCCCTTTTCAATATCTTACTCAGTACTTTACGAGAAACAAATAGATGATTGAAAATGAAGTATTTAAGGTTATTATCTAATCAATTATGTGTTTGCATAATTTTTATCGTATATATATGAAATAATACCCATAGAGGGAAAATTCACAAAAACGTGGAAAAACCGCAAAATATTGCCTAATTCGATGATATTTTGTTTAAATCAAATAAAGGAAAAGGGGATGATAAACGTCAAAATATTGCTAAATTCGATGATTTTTCGTACGAAACAAAAGGCAAGAAAACTTGCTTAAAATGCAATATTATGCGAAATTCTGAGATTTGAAGTCCAAATCACATATCGTGATACTACATGAAATAGAATCTAAATATTGGTAAAAATGAATATATTTACGTAGTATCAAACTACATGAAAAACGTGAAAAAAGTCACTATTTAACCATATTTGAGGATTTTAACTTCAAATCATAGAGCGAGGTTTCGTATTATTTAGATCCAAGAAAAGACATATGACAATGTTGTTTCCAATACAAATGATAAAAATCAATGTTTTTTCATAAGTATTAACTAAAATGTTCCTGATTTTCCGTTTGTATTACCGATGGAAGATGTACACGAAAATCGCTCTATTCCGGCTGAAACGTCGATATATGCAATAAAAACAGAACTTCTCCCCTTTTCAATATCTTACTCAGTATTTTAACGAGAAACAAATAGATGATTGAAAATGAAGTATTTAAGGTTATTACCTAATCAATTATGTGTTTGCGTCATTTTTATCGTATATATAATGAATTAATATCCATAGACTGAAAATTCACAAAAACGTAGAAAACGGCAAAATATTGCCTAATTCGATGATATTTTGTTTAAGTCACATAAAGGAAAATGGGATGATAAGCGTCAAAATATTGCTAAATTCGATGATTTTTCGTACGAAACAAAATGCAAGAAAACTTGCTTAAAATACAATATTATGCGAAATTCTGAGATTTGAAGGCCAAATCACATATCGTGATACTACATGAAATAGAATCTAAATATTGGTAAAAATGAATATATATACGTAGTATCAAACTACATGAAAAACGTGAAAAAAGTCACTATTTAACCATATTTGAGGATTTTAACTTCAAATCATAGAGCGAGGTTTCGAATTATTTAGATCCAAGAAAAGACATATGACAGTGTTGTTACCAATACAAATGATAAAAATCAATGTGTTTTCATTAGTATTAACTAAAATGTTCCTGATTTTCTGTTTATATTACCGATGGAAGATGTACACGAAAATCGCTCTATTCCGGCTGAAACGTCGATATATGCAATAAAAACAGAACTTCTCCCCTTTTCAATATCTTACTCAGTATTTTAACGAGAAACAAATAGTTGATTGAAAATGAAGTATTTAAGGTTATTATCTAATCAATTATGTGTTTGCATAATTTTTATCGTATATATATGAATTAATACCCATAGACTGAAAATTCACAAAAACGTGGAAAACGGCAAAATATTGCCTAATTCGATGATATTTTGTTTAAGTCACACAAAGGAAAAGGGGATGATAAACGTCAAAATATTGCTAAATTCGATGATTTTTCGTACGAAACAAAATGCAAGAAAACTTGCTTAAAATGCAATATTATGCGAAATTCTGAGATTTGAAGGCCAAATCACATATCGTGATACTACATGAAATAGAATCGAAATATTGGTAAAACTCAATATATTTACGTAGTATCAAACTACATGAAAAACGTGAAAAAGTCACTATTTAACCATATTTGAGGATTTTAACTTCAAATCATAGAGAGAGGTTTCGTAATATTTAGATCCAAGAAAAGACATATGACAATGTTGTTTCCAATACAAATTATAAAAATCAATGTGTTTTCATTAGAATTAACTAAAATGTTCCTGATTTTCCGTTTATATTATCGAGGGAAGATGTACACGTAAAACCGCTCTAATCCGGCTGAAACTTCGATATATGCAATAAAAACCGAACTTCTCCCCTTTTCATTATCTTACTCAGTATTTTAACGAGAAACAAATAGATGATTGAAAATGAAGTATTTAAGGTTATAATCTAATCAATTATGTGTTTGCATCATTTTTATCGTATATATATGAATTAATACCCATTGACTGAAAATTCACAAAAACGTGGAAAACGGCAAAATATTGCCTAATTCGATGATATTTTGTTTAAGTCACATAAAGGAAAAGGGCATGATAAACGTCAAAATATTGCTAAATTCGATGATTTTTCGTACGAAACAAAAGGCAAGAAAACTTGCTTAAAATGCAATATTATGCGAAATTCTGAGATTTGAAGGCCAAATCACATATCGTGATACTACATGAAATAGTATCGAAATATTGGTAAAAATGAATATATTTACGTTATATCAAACTACATGAAAAACGTGAAAAAAGTCAATATTTACCCATATATGAGGATTTTAACTTCAAATCATAGAGCGAGGTTTCGTATTATTTAGATCCAAGAAAAGACATATGACAGTGTTGTTACCAATACAAATGATAAAAATCAATGTGTTTTCATTAGTATTAACTAAAATGTTCCTGATTTTCTGTTTATATTACCGATGGAAGATGTACACGAAAATCGCTCTATTCCGGCTGAAACGTCGATATATGCAATAAAAACAGAACTTCTCCCCTTTTCAATATCTTACTCAGTATTTTAACGAGAAACAAATAGTTAATTGAAAATGAAGTATTTAAGGTTATTATCTAATCAATTATGTGTTTGCATAATTTTTATCGTATATATATGAATTAATACCCATAGACTGAAAATTCACAAAACGTGGAAAACGGCAAAATATTGCCTAATTCGATGATATTTTGTTTAAGTCACACAAAGGAAAAGGGGATGATAAACGTCAAAATATTGCTAAATTCGATGATTTTTCGTACGAAACAAAATGCAAGAAAACTTGCTTAAAATGCAATATTATGCGAAATTCTGAGATTTGAAGGCCAAATCACATATCGTGATACTACATGAAATAGAATCGAAATATTGGTAAAACTCAATATATTTACGTAGTATCAAACTACATGAAAAACGTGAAAAAGTCACTATTTAACCATATTTGAGGATTTTAACTTCAAATCATAGAGAGAGGTTTCGTATTATTTAGATCCAAGAAAAGACATATGACAATGTTGTTTCCAATACAAATGATAAAAATGAATGTGTTTTCATTAGAATTAACTAAAATGTTCCTGATTTTCGTTTATATTACCGAGGGAAGATGTACACGTAAAACCGCTCTAATCTGGCTGAAACGTCGATATATGCAATAAAAACCGAACTTCTCCCCTTTTCAATATCTTACTCAGTATTTTACGAGAAACAAATAGATGATTGAAAATGAAGTATTTAAGGTTATTATCTAATCAATTATGTGTTTGCATAATTTTTATCGTATATATATGAAATAATACCCATAGAGGGAAAATTCACAAAAACGTGGAAAAACCGCAAAATATTGCCTAATTCGATGATATTTTGTTTAAATCAAATAAAGGAAAAGGGGATGATAAACGTCAAAATATTGCTAAATTCGATGATTTTTCGTACGAAACAAAAGGCAAGAAAACTTGCTTAAAATGCAATATTATGCGAAATTCTGAGATTTGAAGGCCAAATCACATATCGTGATACTACATGAAATAGAATCTAAATATTGGTAAAAATGAATATATTTACGTAGTATCAAACTACATGAAAAACGTGAAAAAAGTCACTATTTAACCATATTTGAGGATTTTAACTTCAAATCATAGAGCGAGGTTTCGTATTATTTAGATCCAAGAAAAGACATATGACAATGTTGTTTCTAATACAAATGATAAAAATCAATGTTTTTTCATAAGTATTAACTAAAATGTTCCTGATTTTCCGTTTGTATTACCGATGGAAGATGTACACGAAAATCGCTCTATTCCGGCTGAAACGTCGATATATGCAATAAAAACAGAACTTCTCCCCTTTTCAATATCTTACTCAGTATTTTAACGAGAAACAAATAGATGATTGAAAATGAAGTATTTAAGGTTATTACCTAATCAATTATGTGTTTGCGTCATTTTTATCGTAAATATAATGAATTAATACCCATAGACTGAAAATTCACAAAAACGTAGAAAACGGCAAAATATTGCCTAATTCGATGATATTTTGTTTAAGTCACATAAAGGAAAATGGGATGATAAACGTCAAAATATTGCTAAATTCGATGATTTTTCGTACGAAACAAAATGCAAGAAAACTTGCTTAAAATGCAATATTATGCGAAATTCTGAGATTTGAAGGCCAAATCACATATCGTGATACTACATGAAATAGAATCGAAATATTGGTAAAAATGAATATATTTACGTAGTATCAAACTACATGAAAAACGTGAAAAAAGTAACTATTTAACCATATTTGAGGATTTTAACTTCAAATCATAGAGCGAGGTTTCGTATTATTTAGATCCAAGAAAAGACATATGACAATGTTGTTTCCAATACAAATTATAAAAATCAATGTGTTTTCATTAGAATTAACTAAAATGTTCCTGACTTTCCGTTTATATTACCGAGGGAAGATGTACACGTAAAACCGCTCTAATCCGGCTGAAACGTCGATATATGCAATAAAAGCCGAACTTGTCCCCTTTTCATTATCTTACTCAGTATTTTAACGAGAAACAAATAGATGATTGAAAATGAAGTATTTAAGGTTATAATCTAATCAATTATGTGTTTGCATCATTTTTATCGTATATATATGAATTAATACCCATAGACTAAAAATTCACAAAAACGTGGAAAACGGCAAAATATTGCCTAATTCGATGATATTTTGTTTAAGTCACATAAAGGAAAAGGGGATGATAAACGTCAAAATATTGCTAAATTCGATGATTTTTCGTACGAAACAAAAGGCAAGAAAACTTGCTTAAAATGCAATATTATGCGAAATTCTGAGATTTGAAGGCCAAATCACATATCGTGATACTACATGAAATAGTATCGAAATATTGGTAAAAATGAATATATTTACGTTATATCAAACTACATGAAAAACGTGAAAAAGTCAATATTTAACCATATATGAGGATTTTAACTTCAAATCATAGAGCGAGGTTTCGTATTATTTAGATCCAAGAAAAGACATATGACAGTGTTGTTACCAATACAAATGATAAAAATCAATGTGTTTTCATTAGTATTAACTAAAATGTTCCTGATTTTCTGTTTATATTACCGATGGAAGATGTACACGAAAATCGCTCTATTCCGGCTGAAACGTCGATATATGCAATAAAAACAGAACTTCTCCCCTTTTCAATATCTTACTCAGTATTTTAACGAGAAACAAATAGTTGATTGAAAATGAAGTATTTAAGGTTATTATCTAATCAATTATGTGTTTGCATAATATTTATCGTATATATATGAATTAATACCCATAGACTGAAAATTCACAAAAACGTGGAAAACGGCAAAATATTGCCTAATTCGATGATATTTTGTTTAAGTCACACAAAGGAAAAGGGGATGATCAACGTCAAAATATTGCTAAATTCGATGATTTTTCGTACGAAACAAAATGCAAGAAAACTTGCTTAAAATGCAATATTATGCGAAATTCTGAGATTTGAAGGCCAAATCACATATCGTGATACTACATGAAATAGAATCGAAATATTGGTAAAACTCAATATATTTACGTAGTATCAAACTACATGAAAAACGTGAAAAAAGTCACTATTTAACAATATTTGAGGATTTTAACTTCAAATCATAGAGAGAGGTTTCGTATTATTTAGATCCAAGAAAAGACATATGACAATGTTGTTTCCAATACAAATGATAAAAATGAATGTGTTTTCATTAGAATTAACTAAAATGTTCCTGATTTTCGTTTATATTACCGAGGGAAGATGTACACGTAAAACCGCTCTAATCTGGCTGAAACGTCGATATATGCAATAAAAACCGAACTTCTCCCCTTTTCAATATCTTACTCAGTATTTTACGAGAAACAAATAGATGATTGAAAATGAAGTATTTAAGGTTATTATCTAATCAATTATGTGTTTGCATAATTTTTATCGTATATATATGAAATAATACCCATAGAGGGAAAATTCACAAAAACGTGGAAAAACCGCAAAATATTGCCTAATTCGATGATATTTTGTTTAAATCAAATAAAGGAAAAGGGGATGATAAACGTCAAAATATTGCTAAATTCAAAGATTTTTCGTACGAAACAAAAGGCAAGAAAACTTGCTTAAAATGCAATATTATGCGAAATTCTGAGATTTGAAGGCCAAATCACATATCGTGATACTACATGAAATAGAATCTAAATATTGGTAAAAATGAATATATTTACGTAGTATCAAACTACATGAAAAACGTGAAAAAAGTCACTATTTAACCATATTTGAGGATTTTAACTTCAAATCATAGAGCGAGGTTTCGTATTATTTAGATCCAAGAAAAGACATATGACAATGTTGTTTCTAATACAAATGATAAAAATCAATGTTTTTTCATAAGTATTAACTAAAATGTTCCTGATTTTCCGTTTGTATTACCGATGGAAGATGTACACGAAAATCGCTATATTCCGGCTGAAACGTCGATATATGCAATAAAAACAGAACTTCTCCCCTTTTCAATATCTTACTCAGTATTTTAACGAGAAACAAATAGATGATTGAAAATGAAGTATTTAAGGTTATTACCTAATCAATTATGTGTTTGCGTCATTTTTATCGTAAATATAATGAATTAATACCCATAGACTGAAAATTCACAAAAACGTAGAAAACGGCAAAATATTGCCTAATTCGATGATAATTTGTTTAAGTCACATAAAGGAAAATGGGATGATAAACGTCAAAATATTGCTAAATTCGATGATTTTTCGTACGAAACAAAATGCAAGAAAACTTGCTTAAAATGCAATATTATGCGAAATTCTGAGATTTGAAGGCCAAATCACATATCGTGATACTACATGAAATAGAATCGAAATATTGGTAAAACTCAATATATTTACGTAGTATCAAACTACATGAAAAACGTGAAAAAAGTCACTATTTAACAATATTTGAGGATTTTAACTTCAAATCATAGAGAGAGGTTTCGTATTATTTAGATCCAAGAAAAGACATATGACAATGTTGTTTCCAATACAAATGATAAAAATGAATGTGTTTTCATTAGAATTAACTAAAATGTTCCTGATTTTCGTTTATATAACCGAGGGAAGATGTACACGTAAAACCGCTCTAATCTGGCTGAAACGTCGATATATGCAATAAAAACCGAACTTCTCCCCTTTTCAATATCTTACTCAGTATTTTACGAGAAACAAATAGATGATTGAAAATGAATTATTTAAGGTTATTATCTAATCAATTATGTGTTTGCATAATTTTTATCGTATATATATGAAATAATACCCATAGAGTGAAAATTCACAAAAACGTGGAAAAACCGCAAAATATTGCCTAATTCGATGATATTTTGTTTAAATCAAATAAAGGAAAAGGGGATGATAAACGTCAAAATATTGCTAAATTCGATGATTTTTCGTACGAAACAAAAGGCAAGAAAACTTGCTTAAAATGCAATATTATGCGAAATTCTGAGATTTGAAGGCCAAATCACATATCGTGATACTACATGAAATAGAATCTAAATATTGGTAAAAATGAATATATTTACGTAGTATCAAACTACATGAAAAACGTGAAAAAAGTCACTATTTAACCATATTTGAGGATTTTAACTTCAAATCATAGAACGAGGTTTCATATTATTTAGATCCAAGAAAAGACATATGACAGTGTTGTTACCAATACAAATGATAAAAATCAATGTGTTTTCATTAGTATTAACTAAAATGTTCCTGATTTTCTGTTTATATTACCGATGGAAGATGTACACGAAAATCGCTCTATTCCGGCTGAAACGTCGATGTATGCAATAACAACAGAACTTCTCCCCTTTTCAATATCTTACTCAGTATTTTAACGAGAAACAAATAGTTGATTGAAAATGAAGTATTTACGGTTATTATCTAATCAATTATGTGTTTGCATAATTTTTATCGTATATATATGAATTAATACCCATAGACTGAAAATTCACAAAAACGTGGAAAACGGCAAAATATTGCCTAATTCGATGATATTTTGTTTAAGTCACACAAAGGAAAAGGGGATGATAAACGTCAAAATATTGCTAAATTCGATGATTTTTCGTACGAAACAAAATGCAAGAAAACTTGCTTAAAATGCAATATTATGCGAAATTCTGAGATTTGAAGGCCAAATCACATATCGTGATACTACATGAAATAGAATCGAAATATTGGTAAAACTCAATATATTTACGTAGTATCAAACTACATGAAAAACGTGAAAAAGTCACTATTTAACCATATTTGAGGATTTTAACTTCAAATCATAGAGAGAGGTTTCATATTATTTAGATCCAAGAAAAGATATATGACAATGTTGTTTCCAATACAAATGATAAAAATGAATGTGTTTTCATTAGAATTAACTAAAATGTTCCTGATTTTCGTTTATATTACCGAGGGAAGATGTACACGTAAAACCGCTCTAATCTGGCTGAAACGTCGATATATGCAATAAAAACCGAACTTCTCCCCTTTTCAATATCTTACTCAGTATTTTACGAGAAACAAATAGATGACTGAAAATGAAGTATTTAAGGTTATTATCTAATCAATTATGTGTTTGCATAATTTTTATCGTATATATATGAAATAATACCCATAGAGTGAAAATTCACAAAAACGTGGAAAAACCGCAAAATATTGCCTAATTCGATGATATTTTGTTTAAATCAAATAAAGGAAAAGGGGATGATAAACGTCAAAATATTGCTAAATTCGATGATTTTTCGTACGAAACAAAAGGCAAGAAAACTTGCTTAAAATGCAATATTATGCGAAATTCTGAGATTTGAAGGCCAAATCACATATCGTGATACTACATGAAATAGAATCTAAATATTGGTAAAAATGAATATATTTACGTAGTATCAAACTACATGAAAAACGTGAAAAAAGTCACTATTTAACCATATTTGAGGATTTTAACTTCAAATCATAGAGCGAGGTTTCGTATTATTTAGATCCAAGAAAAGACATATGACAATGTTGTTTCTAATACAAATGATAAAAATCAATGTTTTTTCATAAGTATTAACTAAAATGTTCCTGATTTTCCGTTTGTATTACCGATGGAAGATGTACACGAAAATCGCTCTATTCCGGCTGAAACGTCGATATATGCAATAAAAACAGAACTTCTCCCCTTTTCAATATCTTACTCAGTATTTTAACGAGAAACAAATAGATGATTGAAAATGAAGTATTTAAGGTTATTACCTAATCAATTATGTGTTTGCGTCATTTTTATCGCAAATATAATGAATTAATACCCATAGACTGAAAATTCACAAAAACGTAGAAAACGGCAAAATATTGCCTAATTCGATGATATTTTGTTTAAGTCACATAAAGGAAAATGGGATGATAAACGTCAAAATATTGCTAAATTCGATGATTTTTCGTACGAAACAAAATGCAAGAAAACTTGCTTAAAATGCAATATTATGCGAAATTCTGAGATTTGAAGGCCAAATCACATATCGTGATACTACATGAAATAGAATCGAAATATTGGTAAAAATGAATATATTTACGTAGTATCAAACTACATGAAAAACGTGAAAAAAGTAACTATTTAACCATATTTGAGGATTTTAACTTCAAATCATAGAGCGAGGTTTCGTATTATTTAGATCCAAGAAAAGACATATGACAATGTTGTTTCCAATACAAATTATAAAAATCAATGTGTTTTCATTAGAATTAACTAAAATGTTCCTGACTTTCCGTTTATATTACCGAGGGAAGATGTACACGTAAAACCGCTCTAATCCGGCTGAAACGTCGATATATGCAATAAAAGCCGAACTTCTCCCCTTTTCATTATCTTACTCAGTATTTTAACGAGAAACAAATAGATGATTGAAAATGAAGTATTTAAGGTTATAATCTAATCAGTTATGTGTTTGCATCATTTTTATCGTATATATATGAATTAATACCCATAGACTAAAAATTCACAAAAACGTGGAAAACGGCAAAATATTGCCTAATTCGATGATATTTTGTTTAAGTCACATAAAGGAAAAGGGTATGATAAACGTCAAAATATTGCTAAATTCGATGATTTTTCGTACGAAACAAAAGGCAAGAAAACTTGCTTAAAATGCAATATTATGCGAAATTCTGAGATTTGAAGGCCAAATCACATATCGTGATACTACATGAAATAGTATCGAAATATTGGTAAAAATGAATATATTTACGTTATATCAAACTACATGAAAAACGTGAAAAAAGTCAATATTTAACCATATATGAGGATTTTAACTTCAAATCATAGAGCGAGGTTTCGTATTATTTAGATCCAAGAAAAGACATATGACAGTGTTGTTACCAATACAAATGATAAAAATCAATGTGTTTTCATTAGTATTAACTAAAATGTTCCTGATTTTCTGTTTATATTACCGATGGAAGATGTACACGAAAATCGCTCTATTCCGGCTGAAACGTCGATATATGCAATAAAAACAGAACTTCTCCCCTTTTCAATATCTTACTCAGTATTTTAACGAGAAACAAATAGTTGATTGAAAATGAAGTATTTAAGGTTATTATCTAATCAATTATGTGTTTGCATAATATTTATCGTATATATATGAATTAATACCCATAGACTGAAAATTCACAAAAACGTAGAAAACGGCAAAATATTGCCTAATTCGATGATATTTTGTTTAAGTCACATAAAGGAAAATGGGATGATAAACGTCAAAATATTGCTAAATTCGATGATTTTTCGTACGAAACAAAATGCAAGAAAACTTGCTTAAAATGCAATATTATGCGAAATTCTGAGATTTGAAGGCCAAATCACATATCGTGATACTACATGAAATAGAATCGAAATATTGGTAAAACTCAATATATTTACGTAGTATCAAACTACATGAAAAACGTGAAAAAAGTCACTATTTAACAATATTTGAGGATTTTAACTTCAAATCATAGAGAGAGGTTTCGTATTATTTAGATCCAAGAAAAGACATATGACAATGTTGTTTCCAATACAAATGATAAAAATGAATGTGTTTTCATTAGAATTAACTAAAATGTTCCTGATTTTCGTTAATATAACCGAGGGAAGATGTACACGTAAAACCGCTCTAATCTGGCTGAAACGTCGATATATGCAATAAAAACCGAACTTCTCCCCTTTTCAATATCTTACTCAGTATTTTACGAGAAACAAATAGATGATTGAAAATGAATTATTTAAGGTTATTATCTAATCAATTATGTGTTTGCATAATTTTTATCGTATATATATGAAATAATACCCATAGAGTGAAAATTCACAAAAACGTGGAAAAACCGCAAAATATTGCCTAATTCGATGATATTTTGTTTAAATCAAATAAAGGAAAAGGGGATGATAAACGTCAAAATATTGCTAAATTCAAAGATTTTTCGTACGAAACAAAAGGCAAGAAAACTTGCTTAAAATGCAATATTATGCGAAATTCTGAGATTTGAAGGCCAAATCACATATCGTGATACTACATGAAATAGAATCTAAATATTGGTAAAAATGAATATATTTACGTAGTATCAAACTACATGAAAAACGTGAAAAAAGTCACTATTTAACCATATTTGAGGATTTTAACTTCAAATCATAGAGCGAGGTTTCGTATTATTTAGATCCAAGAAAAGACATATGACAATGTTGTTTCTAATACAAATGATAAAAATCAATGTTTTTTCATAAGTATTAACTAAAATGTTCCTGATTTTCCGTTTGTATTACCGATGGAAGATGTACACGAAAATCGCTATATTCCGGCTGAAACGTCGATATATGCAATAAAAACAGAACTTCTCCCCTTTTCAATATCTTACTCAGTATTTTAACGAGAAACAAATAGATGATTGAAAATGAAGTATTTAAGGTTATTACCTAATCAATTATGTGTTTGCGTCATTTTTATCGTAAATATAATGAATTAATACCCATAGACTGAAAATTCACAAAAACGTAGAAAACGGCAAAATATTGCCTAATTCGATGATAATTTGTTTAAGTCACATAAAGGAAAATGGGATGATAAACGTCAAAATATTGCTAAATTCGATGATTTTTCGTACGAAACAAAATGCAAGAAAACTTGCTTAAAATGCAATATTATGCGAAATTCTGAGATTTGAAGGCCAAATCACATATCGTGATACTACATGAAATAGAATCGAAATATTGGTAAAACTCAATATATTTACGTAGTATCAAACTACATGAAAAACGTGAAAAAAGTCACTATTTAACAATATTTGAGGATTTTAACTTCAAATCATAGAGAGAGGTTTCGTATTATTTAGATCCAAGAAAAGACATATGACAATGTTGTTTCCAATACAAATGATAAAAATGAATGTGTTTTCATTAGAATTAACTAAAATGTTCCTGATTTTCGTTTATATAACCGAGGGAAGATGTACACGTAAAACCGCTCTAATCTGGCTGAAACGTCGATATATGCAATAAAAACCGAACTTCTCCCCTTTTCAATATCTTACTCAGTATTTTACGAGAAACAAATAGATGATTGAAAATGAATTATTTAAGGTTATTATCTAATCAATTATGTGTTTGCATAATTTTTATCGTATATATATGAAATAATACCCATAGAGTGAAAATTCACAAAAACGTGGAAAAACCGCAAAATATTGCCTAATTCGATGATATTTTGTTTAAATCAAATAAAGGAAAAGGGGATGATAAACGTCAAAATATTGCTAAATTCGATGATTTTTCGTACGAAACAAAAGGCAAGAAAACTTGCTTAAAATGCAATATTATGCGAAAATCTGAGATTTGAAGGCCAAATCACATATCGTGATACTACATGAAATAGAATCTAAATATTGGTAAAAATGAATATATTTACGTAGTATCAAACTACATGAAAAACGTGAAAAAAGTCACTATTTAACCATATTTGAGGATTTTAACTTCAAATCATAGAACGAGGTTTCATATTATTTAGATCCAAGAAAAGACATATGACAGTGTTGTTACCAATACAAATGATAAAAATCAATGTGTTTTCATTAGTATTAACTAAAATGTTCCTGATTTTCTGTTTATATTACCGATGGAAGATGTACACGAAAATCGCTCTATTCCGGCTGAAACGTCGATGTATGCAATAACAACAGAACTTCTCCCCTTTTCAATATCTTACTCAGTATTTTAACGAGAAACAAATAGTTGATTGAAAATGAAGTATTTACGGTTATTATCTAATCAATTATGTGTTTGCATAATTTTTATCGTATATATATGAATTAATACCCATAGACTGAAAATTCACAAAAACGTGGAAAACGGCAAAATATTGCCTAATTCGATGATATTTTGTTTAAGTCACACAAAGGAAAAGGGGATGATAAACGTCAAAATATTGCTAAATTCGATGATTTTTCGTACGAAACAAAATGCAAGAAAACTTGCTTAAAATGCAATATTATGCGAAATTCTGAGATTTGAAGGCCAAATCACATATCGTGATACTACATGAAATAGAATCGAAATATTGGTAAAACTCAATATATTTACGTAGTATCAAACTACATGAAAAACGTGAAAAAGTCACTATTTAACCATATTTGAGGATTTTAACTTCAAATCATAGAGAGAGGTTTCATATTATTTAGATCCAAGAAAAGATATATGACAATGTTGTTTCCAATACAAATGATAAAAATGAATGTGTTTTCATTAGAATTAACTAAAATGTTCCTGATTTTCGTTTATATTACCGAGGGAAGATGTACACGTAAAACCGCTCTAATCTGGCTGAAACGTCGATATATGCAATAAAAACCGAACTTCTCCCCTTTTCAATATCTTACTCAGTATTTTACGAGAAACAAATAGATGACTGAAAATGAAGTATTTAAGGTTATTATCTAATCAATTATGTGTTTGCATAATTTTTATCGTATATATATGAAATAATACCCATAGAGTGAAAATTCACAAAAACGTGGAAAAACCGCAAAATATTGCCTAATTCGATGATATTTTGTTTAAATCAAATAAAGGAAAAGGGGATGATAAACGTCAAAATATTGCTAAATTCGATGATTTTTCGTACGAAACAAAAGGCAAGAAAACTTGCTTAAAATGCAATATTATGCGAAATTCTGAGATTTGAAGGCCAAATCACATATCATGATACTACATGAAATAGAATCTAAATATTGGTAAAAATGAATATATTTACGTAGTATCAAACTACATGAAAAACGTGAAAAAAGTCACTATTTAACCATATTTGAGGATTTTAACTTCAAATCATAGAGCGAGGTTTCGTATTATTTAGATCCAAGAAAAGACATATGACAATGTTGTTTCCAATACAAATGATAAAAATCAATGTGTTTTCATTAGAATTAACTAAAATGTTCCTGATTTTGCGTTTATATTACCGAGGGAAGATGTACACGTAAAACCGCTCTAATCCGGCTGAAACGTCGATATATGCAATAAAAACCGAACTTCTTCCCTTTTCAATATCTTACTCAGTATTTTAACGAGAAACAAATAGATAATTGAAAATGAAGTATTTAAGGTTATTATCTAATCAATTATGTGTTTGCATCATTTTTATTGTATATATATGAATTAATACCCATAGACTGAAAATTCACAAAAACGTGGAAAACGGCAAAATATTGCCTAATTCGATGATATTTTGTTTAAGTCACATAAAGGAAAAGGGGATGATAAACGTCAAAATATTGCTAAATTCGATGATTTTTCGTACGAAACAAAAGGCAAGAAAACTTGCTTAAAATGCAATATTATGCGAAATTCTGAGATTTGAAGGCCAAATCACATATCGTGATACTACATGAAATAGAATCTAAATATTGGTAAAAATGAATATATTTACGTAGTATCAAACTACATGAAAAACGTGAAAAAAGTCACTATTTAACCATATTTGAGGATTTTAACTTCAAATCATAGAGCGAGGTTTCGTATTATTTAGATCCAAGAAAAGACATATGACAATGTTGTTTCTAATACAAATGATAAAAATCAATGTTTTTTCATAAGTATTAACTAAAATGTTCCTGATTTTCCGTTTGTATTACCGATGGAAGATGTACACGAAAATCGCTCTATTCCGGCTGAAACGTCGATATATGCAATAAAAACAGAACTTCTCCCCTTTTCAATATCTTACTCAGTATTTTAACGAGAAACAAATAGATGATTGAAAATGAAGTATTTAAGGTTATTACCTAATCAATTATGTGTTTGCGTCATTTTTATCGCAAATATAATGAATTAATACCCATAGACTGAAAATTCACAAAAACGTAGAAAACGGCAAAATATTGCCTAATTCGATGATATTTTGTTTAAGTCACATAAAGGAAAATGGGATGATAAACGTCAAAATATTGCTAAATTCGATGATTTTTCGTACGAAACAAAATGCAAGAAAACTTGCTTAAAATGCAATATTATGCGAAATTCTGAGATTTGAAGGCCAAATCACATATCGTGATACTACATGAAATAGAATCGAAATATTGGTAAAAATGAATATATTTACGTAGTATCAAACTACATGAAAAACGTGAAAAAAGTAACTATTTAACCATATTTGAGGATTTTAACTTCAAATCATAGAGCGAGGTTTCGTATTATTTAGATCCAAGAAAAGACATATGACAATGTTGTTTCCAATACAAATTATAAAAATCAATGTGTTTTCATTAGAATTAACTAAAATGTTCCTGACTTTCCGTTTATATTACCGAGGGAAGATGTACACGTAAAACCGCTCTAATCCGGCTGAAACGTCGATATATGCAATAAAAGCCGAACTTCTCCCCTTTTCATTATCTTACTCAGTATTTTAACGAGAAACAAATAGATGATTGAAAATGAAGTATTTAAGGTTATAATCTAATCAGTTATGTGTTTGCATCATTTTTATCGTATATATATGAATTAATACCCATAGACTAAAAATTCACAAAAACGTGGAAAACGGCAAAATATTGCCTAATTCGATGATATTTTGTTTAAGTCACATAAAGGAAAAGGGTATGATAAACGTCAAAATATTGCTAAATTCGATGATTTTTCGTACGAAACAAAAGGCAAGAAAACTTGCTTAAAATGCAATATTATGCGAAATTCTGAGATTTGAAGGCCAAATCACATATCGTGATACTACATGAAATAGTATCGAAATATTGGTAAAAATGAATATATTTACGTTATATCAAACTACATGAAAAACGTGAAAAAAGTCAATATTTAACCATATATGAGGATTTTAACTTCAAATCATAGAGCGAGGTTTCGTATTATTTAGATCCAAGAAAAGACATATGACAGTGTTGTTACCAATACAAATGATAAAAATCAATGTGTTTTCATTAGTATTAACTAAAATGTTCCTGATTTTCTGTTTATATTACCGATGGAAGATGTACACGAAAATCGCTCTATTCCGGCTGAAACGTCGATATATGCAATAAAAACAGAACTTCTCCCCTTTTCAATATCTTACTCAGTATTTTAACGAGAAACAAATAGTTGATTGAAAATGAAGTATTTAAGGTTATTATCTAATCAATTATGTGTTTGCATAATATTTATCGTATATATATGAATTAATACCCATAGACTGAAAATTCACAAAAACGTAGAAAACGGCAAAATATTGCCTAATTCGATGATATTTTGTTTAAGTCACATAAAGGAAAATGGGATGATAAACGTCAAAATATTGCTAAATTCGATGATTTTTCGTACGAAACAAAATGCAAGAAAACTTGCTTAAAATGCAATATTATGCGAAATTCTGAGATTTGAAGGCCAAATCACATATCGTGATACTACATGAAATAGAATCGAAATATTGGTAAAACTCAATATATTTACGTAGTATCAAACTACATGAAAAACGTGAAAAAAGTCACTATTTAACAATATTTGAGGATTTTAACTTCAAATCATAGAGAGAGGTTTCGTATTATTTAGATCCAAGAAAAGACATATGACAATGTTGTTTCCAATACAAATGATAAAAATGAATGTGTTTTCATTAGAATTAACTAAAATGTTCCTGATTTTCGTTAATATAACCGAGGGAAGATGTACACGTAAAACCGCTCTAATCTGGCTGAAACGTCGATATATGCAATAAAAACCGAACTTCTCCCCTTTTCAATATCTTACTCAGTATTTTACGAGAAACAAATAGATGATTGAAAATGAATTATTTAAGGTTATTATCTAATCAATTATGTGTTTGCATAATTTTTATCGTATATATATGAAATAATACCCATAGAGTGAAAATTCACAAAAACGTGGAAAAACCGCAAAATATTGCCTAATTCGATGATATTTTGTTTAAATCAAATAAAGGAAAAGGGGATGATAAACGTCAAAATATTGCTAAATTCGATGATTTTTCGTACGAAACAAAAGGCAAGAAAACTTGCTTAAAATGCAATATTATGCGAAATTCTGAGATTTGAAGGCCAAATCACATATCGTGATACTACATGAAATAGAATCTAAATATTGGTAAAAATGAATATATTTACGTAGTATCAAACTACATGAAAAACGTGAAAAAAGTCACTATTTAACCATATTTGAGGATTTTAACTTCAAATCATAGAACGAGGTTTCATATTATTTAGATCCAAGAAAAGACATATGACAGTGTTGTTACCAATACAAATGATAAAAATCAATGTGTTTTCATTAGTATTAACTAAAATGTTCCTGATTTTCTGTTTATATTACCGATGGAAGATGTACACGAAAATCGCTCTATTCCGGCTGAAACGTCGATGTATGCAATAACAACAGAACTTCTCCCCTTTTCAATATCTTACTCAGTATTTTAACGAGAAACAAATAGTTGATTGAAAATGAAGTATTTACGGTTATTATCTAATCAATTATGTGTTTGCATAATTTTTATCGTATATATATGAATTAATACCCATAGACTGAAAATTCACAAAAACGTGGAAAACGGCAAAATATTGCCTAATTCGATGATATTTTGTTTAAGTCACACAAAGGAAAAGGGGATGATAAACGTCAAAATATTGCTAAATTCGATGATTTTTCGTACGAAACAAAATGCAAGAAAACTTGCTTAAAATGCAATATTATGCGAAATTCTGAGATTTGAAGGCCAAATCACATATCGTGATACTACATGAAATAGAATCGAAATATTGGTAAAACTCAATATATTTACGTAGTATCAAACTACATGAAAAACGTGAAAAAGTCACTATTTAACCATATTTGAGGATTTTAACTTCAAATCATAGAGAGAGGTTTCATATTATTTAGATCCAAGAAAAGATATATGACAATGTTGTTTCCAATACAAATGATAAAAATGAATGTGTTTTCATTAGAATTAACTAAAATGTTCCTGATTTTCGTTTATATTACCGAGGGAAGATGTACACGTAAAACCGCTCTAATCTGGCTGAAACGTCGATATATGCAATAAAAACCGAACTTCTCCCCTTTTCAATATCTTACTCAGTATTTTACGAGAAACAAATAGATGACTGAAAATGAAGTATTTAAGGTTATTATCTAATCAATTATGTGTTTGCATAATTTTTATCGTATATATATGAAATAATACCCATAGAGTGAAAATTCACAAAAACGTGGAAAAACCGCAAAATATTGCCTAATTCGATGATATTTTGTTTAAATCAAATAAAGGAAAAGGGGATGATAAACGTCAAAATATTGCTAAATTCGATGATTTTTCGTACGAAACAAAAGGCAAGAAAACTTGCTTAAAATGCAATATTATGCGAAATTCTGAGATTTGAAGGCCAAATCACATATCATGATACTACATGAAATAGAATCTAAATATTGGTAAAAATGAATATATTTACGTAGTATCAAACTACATGAAAAACGTGAAAAAAGTCACTATTTAACCATATTTGAGGATTTTAACTTCAAATCATAGAGCGAGGTTTCGTATTATTTAGATCCAAGAAAAGACATATGACAATGTTGTTTCCAATACAAATGATAAAAATCAATGTGTTTTCATTAGAATTAACTAAAATGTTCCTGATTTTGCGTTTATATTACCGAGGGAAGATGTACATGTAAAACCGCTCTAATCCGGCTGAAACGTCGATATATGCAATAAAAACCGAACTTCTTCCCTTTTCAATATCTTACTCAGTATTTTAACGAGAAACAAATAGATAATTGAAAATGAAGTATTTAAGGTTATTATCTAATCAATTATGTGTTTGCATCATTTTTATTGTATATATATGAATTAATACCCATAGACTGAAAATTCACAAAAACGTGGAAAACGGCAAAATATTGCCTAATTCGATGATATTTTGTTTAAGTCACATAAAGGAAAAGGGGATGATAAACGTCAAAATATTGCTAAATTCGATGATTTTTCGTACGAAACAAAATGCAAGAAAACTTGCTTAAAATGCATTATTATGCGAAATTCTGAGATTTGAAGGCCAAATCACATATCGTGATACTACATGAAATAGAATCGAAATATTGGTAAAAATCAATATATTTACGTATTATCAAACTACAGGAAAAACGTGAAAAAAGTCACTATTTAACCATATTTGAGGATTTTAACTTCAAATCATAGAGAGAGGTTTCATATTATTTAGATCCAAGAAAAGACATATGACAATGTTGTTTCCAATACAAATTATAAAAATCAATGTGTTTTCATTAGAATTAACTAAAATGTTCCTGATTTTCCGTTTATATTACCGACGGAAGATGTACACGAAAATCGCTCTATTCCGGCTGAAACGTCGATATATGCAATAAAAACAGAACTTCTCCCCTTTTCAATATCTTACTCAGTATTTTAACGAGAAACAAACATATGATTGCAAATGAAGTATTTAAGGTTATTACCTAATCAATTATGTGTTTGCGTCATTTTTATCGTATATATAATGAATTAATACCCATAGACTGAAAATTCACAAAAACGTAGAAAACGGCAAAATATTGCCTAATTCGATGATATTTTGTTTAAGTCACATAAAGGAAAATGGGATGATAAACGTCAAAATATTGCTAAATTCGATGATTTTTCGTACGAAACAAAATGCAAGAAAACTTGCTTAAAATGCAATATTATGCGAAATTCTGAGATTTGAAGGCCAAATCACATATCGTGATACATGAAATAGAATCGAAATATTGGTAAAAATGAATATATTTACGTAGTATCAAACTACATGAAAAACGTGAAAAAAGTCACTATTTAACCATATTTGAGGATTTTAACTTCAAATCATAGAGCGAGGTTTCGTATTATTTAGATCCAAGAAAAGACATATGACAATGTTGTTTCCAATACAAATTATAAAAATCAATGTGTTTTCATTAGAATTAACTAAAATGTTCCTGATTTTTCGTTTATATTACCGAGGGAAGATGTACACGTAAAACCGCTCTAATCCGGCTGAAACGTCGATATATGCAATAAAAACCAAACTTCTCCCCTTTTCATTATCTTACTCAGTATTTTAACGACAAACAAATAGATGATTGAAAATGAAGTATTTAAGGTTATTATCTAATCAATTATGTGTTTGCATCATTTTTATCGTATATATATGAATTAATACCCATAGACTGAAAATTCACAAAAACGTGGAAAACGGCAAAATATTGCCTAATTCGATGATATTTTGTTTAAGTCACATAAAGGAAAATGGGATGATAAACGTCAAAATATTGCTAAATTCGATGATTTTTCGTACGAAACAAAATGCAAGAAAACTTGCTTAAAATGCAATATTATGCGAAATTCTGAGATTTGAAGGCCAAATCACATATCGTGATACTACATGAAATAGAATCGAAATATTGGTAAAAATGAATATATTTACGTAGTATCAAACTACATGAAAAACGTGAAAAAAGTAACTATTTAACCATATTTGAGGATTTTAACTTCAAATCATAGAGCGAGGTTTCGTATTATTTAGATCCAAGAAAAGACATATGACAATGTTGTTTCCAATACAAATTATAAAAATCAATGTGTTTTCATTAGAATTAACTAAAATGTTCCTGACTTTCCGTTTATATTACCGAGGGAAGATGTACACGTAAAACCGCTCTAATCCGGCTGAAACGTCGATATATGCAATAAAAGCCGAACTTCTCCCCTTTTCATTATCTTACTCAGTATTTTAACGAGAAACAAATAGATGATTGAAAATGAAGTATTTAAGGTTATAATCTAATCAGTTATGTGTTTGCATCATTTTTATCGTATATATATGAATTAATACCCATAGACTAAAAATTCACAAAAACGTGGAAAACGGCAAAATATTGCCTAATTCGATGATATTTTGTTTAAGTCACATAAAGGAAAATGGGATGATAAACGTCAAAATATTGCTAAATTCGATGATTTTTCGTACGAAACAAAATGCAAGAAAACTTGCTTAAAATGCAATATTATGCGAAATTCTGAGATTTGAAGGCCAAATCACATATCGTGATACTACATGAAATAGAATCGAAATATTGGTAAAACTCAATATATTTACGTAGTATCAAACTACATGAAAAACGTGAAAAAAGTCACTATTTAACAATATTTGAGGATTTTAACTTCAAATCATAGAGAGAGGTTTCGTATTATTTAGATCCAAGAAAAGACATATGACAATGTTGTTTCCAATACAAATGATAAAAATGAATGTGTTTTCATTAGAATTAACTAAAATGTTCCTGATTTTCGTTAATATAACCGAGGGAAGATGTACACGTAAAACCGCTCTAATCTGGCTGAAACGTCGATATATGCAATAAAAACCGAACTTCTCCCCTTTTCAATATCTTACTCAGTATTTTACGAGAAACAAATAGATGATTGAAAATGAATTATTTAAGGTTATTATCTAATCAATTATGTGTTTGCATAATTTTTATCGTATATATATGAAATAATACCCATAGAGTGAAAATTCACAAAAACGTGGAAAAACCGCAAAATATTGCCTAATTCGATGATATTTTGTTTAAATCAAATAAAGGAAAAGGGGATGATAAACGTCAAAATATTGCTAAATTCGATGATTTTTCGTACGAAACAAAAGGCAAGAAAACTTGCTTAAAATGCAATATTATGCGAAATTCTGAGATTTGAAGGTCAAATCACATATCGTGATACTACATGAAATAGAATCTAAATATTGGTAAAAATGAATATATTTACGTAGTATCAAACTACATGAAAAACGTGAAAAAAGTCACTATTTAACCATATTTGAGGATTTTAACTTCAAATCATAGAACGAGGTTTCATATTATTTAGATCCAAGAAAAGACATATGACAGTGTTGTTACCAATACAAATGATAAAAATCAATGTGTTTTCATTAGTATTAACTAAAATGTTCCTGATTTTCTGTTTATATTACCGATGGAAGATGTACACGAAAATCGCTCTATTCCGGCTGAAACGTCGATGTATGCAATAACAACAGAACTTCTCCCCTTTTCAATATCTTACTCAGTATTTTAACGAGAAACAAATAGTTGATTGAAAATTAAGTATTTACGGTTATTATCTAATCAATTATGTGTTTGCATAATTTTTATCGTATATATATGAATTAATACCCATAGACTGAAAATTCACAAAAACGTGGAAAACGGCAAAATATTGCCTAATTCGATGATATTTTGTTTAAGTCACACAAAGGAAAAGGGGATGATAAACGTCAAAATATTGCTAAATTCGATGATTTTTCGTACGAAACAAAATGCAAGAAAACTTGCTTAAAATGCAATATTATGCGAAATTCTGAGATTTGAAGGCCAAATCACATATCGTGATACTACATGAAATAGAATCGAAATATTGGTAAAACTCAATATATTTACGTAGTATCAAACTACATGAAAAACGTGAAAAAGTCACTATTTAACCATATTTGAGGATTTTAACTTCAAATCATAGAGAGAGGTTTCATATTATTTAGATCCAAGAAAAGATATATGACAATGTTGTTTCCAATACAAATGATAAAAATGAATGTGTTTTCATTAGAATTAACTAAAATGTTCCTGATTTTCGTTTATATTACCGAGGGAAGATGTACACGTAAAACCGCTCTAATCTGGCTGAAACGTCGATATATGCAATAAAAACCGAACTTCTCCCCTTTTCAATATCTTACTCAGTATTTTACGAGAAACAAATAGATGACTGAAAATGAAGTATTTAAGGTTATTATCTAATCAATTATGTGTTTGCATAATTTTTATCGTATATATATGAAATAATACCCATAGAGTGAAAATTCACAAAAACGTGGAAAAACCGCAAAATATTGCCTAATTCGATGATATTTTGTTTAAATCAAATAAAGGAAAAGGGGATGATAAACGTCAAAATATTGCTAAATTCGATGATTTTTCGTACGAAACAAAAGGCAAGAAAACTTGCTTAAAATGCAATATTATGCGAAATTCTGAGATTTGAAGGCCAAATCACATATCATGATACTACATGAAATAGAATCTAAATATTGGTAAAAATGAATATATTTACGTAGTATCAAACTACATGAAAAACGTGAAAAAAGTCACTATTTAACCATATTTGAGGATTTTAACTTCAAATCATAGAGCGAGGTTTCGTATTATTTAGATCCAAGAAAAGACATATGACAATGTTGTTTCCAATACAAATGATAAAAATCAATGTGTTTTCATTAGAATTAACTAAAATGTTCCTGATTTTGCGTTTATATTACCGAGGGAAGATGTACATGTAAAACCGCTCTAATCCGGCTGAAACGTCGATATATGCAATAAAAACCGAACTTCTTCCCTTTTCAATATCTTACTCAGTATTTTAACGAGAAACAAATAGATAATTGAAAATGAAGTATTTAAGGTTATTATCTAATCAATTATGTGTTTGCATCATTTTTATTGTATATATATGAATTAATACCCATAGACTGAAAATTCACAAAAACGTGGAAAACGGCAAAATATTGCCTAATTCGATGATATTTTGTTTAAGTCACATAAAGGAAAAGGGGATGATAAACGTCAAAATATTGCTAAATTCGATGATTTTTCGTACGAAACAAAATGCAAGAAAACTTGCTTAAAATGCATTATTATGCGAAATTCTGAGATTTGAAGGCCAAATCACATATCGTGATACTACATGAAATAGAATCGAAATATTGGTAAAAATCAATATATTTACGTATTATCAAACTACAGGAAAAACGTGAAAAAAGTCACTATTTAACCATATTTGAGGATTTTAACTTCAAATCATAGAGAGAGGTTTCATATTATTTAGATCCAAGAAAAGACATATGACAATGTTGTTTCCAATACAAATTATAAAAATCAATGTGTTTTCATTAGAATTAACTAAAATGTTCCTGATTTTCCGTTTATATTACCGACGGAAGATGTACACGAAAATCGCTCTATTCCGGCTGAAACGTCGATATATGCAATAAAAACAGAACTTCTCCCCTTTTCAATATCTTACTCAGTATTTTAACGAGAAACAAACATATGATTGCAAATGAAGTATTTAAGGTTATTACCTAATCAATTATGTGTTTGCGTCATTTTTATCGTATATATAATGAATTAATACCCATAGACTGAAAATTCACAAAAACGTAGAAAACGGCAAAATATTGCCTAATTCGATGATATTTTGTTTAAGTCACATAAAGGAAAATGGGATGATAAACGTCAAAATATTGCTAAATTCGATGATTTTTCGTACGAAACAAAATGCAAGAAAACTTGCTTAAAATGCAATATTATGCGAAATTCTGAGATTTGAAGGCCAAATCACATATCGTGATACATGAAATAGAATCGAAATATTGGTAAAAATGAATATATTTACGTAGTATCAAACTACATGAAAAACGTGAAAAAAGTCACTATTTAACCATATTTGAGGATTTTAACTTCAAATCATAGAGCGAGGTTTCGTATTATTTAGATCCAAGAAAAGACATATGACAATGTTGTTTCCAATACAAATTATAAAAATCAATGTGTTTTCATTAGAATTAACTAAAATGTTCCTGATTTTTCGTTTATATTACCGAGGGAAGATGTACACGTAAAACCGCTCTAATCCGGCTGAAACGTCGATATATGCAATAAAAACCAAACTTCTCCCCTTTTCATTATCTTACTCAGTATTTTAACGACAAACAAATAGATGATTGAAAATGAAGTATTTAAGGTTATTATCTAATCAATTATGTGTTTGCATCATTTTTATCGTATATATATGAATTAATACCCATAGACTGAAAATTCACAAAAACGTGGAAAACGGCAAAATATTGCCTAATTCGATGATATTTTGTTTAAGTCACATAAAGGAAAAGGGGATGATAAACGTCAAAATATTGCTAAATTCGATGATTTTTCGTACGAAACAAAAGGCAAGAAAACTTGCTTAAAATGCAATATTATGCGAAATTCTGAGATTTGAAGGCCAAATCACATATCGTGATACTACATGAAATAGTATCGAAATATTGGTAAAAATGAATATATTTACGTAATATCAAACTACATGAAAAACGTGAAAAAAGTCAATATTTAACCATATTTGAGGATTTTAACTTCAAATCATAGAGCGAGGTTTCGTATTATTTAGATCCAAGAATAGACATATGACAATGTTGTTTCCAATACAAATGATAAAAATCAATGTGTTTTCATTAGAATTAACTAAAATGTTCCTGATTTTGCGTTTATATTACCGAGGGAAGATGTACACGTAAAACCGCTCTAATCCGGCTGAAACGTCGATATATGCAATAAAAACCGAACTTCTTCCCTTTTCAATATCTTACTCAGTATTTTAACGAGAAACAAATAGATAATTGAAAATGAAGTATTTAAGGTTATTATCTAATCAATTATGTGTTTGCATCATTTTTATTGTATATATATGAATTAATACCCATAGACTGAAAATTCACAAAAACGTGGAAAACGGCAAAATATTGCCTAATTCGATGATATTTTGTTTAAGTCACATAAAGGAAAAGGGGATGATAAACGTCAAAATATTGCTAAATTCGATGATTTTTCGTACGAAACAAAATTCAAGAAAACTTGCTTAAAATGCATTATTATGCGAAATTCTGAGATTTGAAGGCCAAATCACATATCGTGATACTACATGAAATAGAATCGAAATATTGGTAAAAATCAATATATTTACGTATTATCAAACTACAGGAAAAACGTGAAAAAAGTCACTATTTAACCATATTTGAGGATTTTAACTTCAAATCATAGAGAGAGGTTTCATATTATTTAGATCCAAGAAAAGACATATGACAATGTTGTTTCCAATACAAATTATAAAAATCAATGTGTTTTCATTAGAATTAACTAAAATGTTCCTGATTTTCCGTTTATATTACCGACGGAATATGTACACGAAAATCGCTCTATTCCGGCTGAAACGTCGATATATGCAATAAAAACAGAACTTCTCCCCTTTTCAATATCTTACTCAGTATTTTAACGAGAAACAAACATATGATTGCAAATGAAGTATTTAAGGTTATTACCTAATCAATTATGTGTTTGCGTCATTTTTATCGTATATATAATGAATTAATACCCATAGACTGAAAATTCACAAAAACGTAGAAAACGGCAAAATATTGCCTAATTCGATGATATTTTGTTTAAGTCACATAAAGGAAAATGGGATGATAAACGTCAAAATATTGCTAAATTCGATGATTTTTCGTACGAAACAAAATGCAAGAAAACTTGCTTAAAATGCAATATTATGCGAAATTCTGAGATTTGAAGGCCAAATCACATATCGTGATACTACATGAAATAGAATCGAAATATTGGTAAAAATGAATATATTTACGTAGTATCAAACTACATGAAAAACGTGAAAAAAGTCACTATTTAACCATATTTGAGGATTTTAACTTCAAATCATAGAGCGAGGTTTCGTATTATTTAGATCCAAGAAAAGACATATGACAATGTTGTTTCCAATACAAATTATAAAAATCAATGTGTTTTCATTAGAATTAACTAAAATGTTCCTGATTTTTCGTTTATATTACCGAGGGAAGATGTACACGTAAAACCGCTCTAATCCGGCTGAAACGTCGATATATGCAATAAAAACCAAACTTCTCCCCTTTTCATTATCATACTCAGTATTTTAACGAGAAACAAATAGATGATTGAAAATGAAGTATTTAAGGTTATTATCTAATCAATTATGTGTTTGCATCATTTTTATCGTATATATATGAATTAATACCCATAGACTGAAAATTCACAAAAACGTGGAAAACGGCAAAATATTGCCTAATTCGATGATATTTTGTTTAAGTCACATAAAGGAAAAGGGGATGATAAACGTCAAAATATTGCTAAATTCGATGATTTTTCGTACGAAACAAAAGGCAAGAAAACTTGCTTAAAATGCAATATTATGCGAAATTCTGAGATTTGAAGGCCAAATCACATATCGTGATACTACATGAAATAGTATCGAAATATTGGTAAAAATGAATATATTTACGTAATATCAAACTACATGAAAAACGTGAAAAAAGTCAATATTTAACCATATTTGAGGATTTTAACTTCAAATCATAGAGCGAGGTTTCGTATTATTTAGATCCAAGAATAGACATATGACAATGTTGTTTCCAATACAAATGATAAAAATCAATGTGTTTTCATTAGAATTAACTAAAATGTTCCTGATTTTGCGTTTATATTACCGAGGGAAGATGTACACGTAAAACCGCTCTAATCCGGCTGAAACGTCGATATATGCAATAAAAACCGAACTTCTTCCCTTTTCAATATCTTACTCAGTATTTTAACGAGAAACAAATAGATAATTGAAAATGAAGTATTTAAGGTTATTATCTAATCAATTATGTGTTTGCATCATTTTTATTGTATATATATGAATTAATACCCATAGACTGAAAATTCACAAAAACGTGGAAAACGGCAAAATATTGCCTAATTCGATGATATTTTGTTTAAGTCACATAAAGGAAAAGGGGATGATAAACGTCAAAATATTGCTAAATTCGATGATTTTTCGTACGAAACAAAATGCAAGAAAACTTGCTTAAAATGCATTATTATGCGAAATTCTGAGATTTGAAGGCCAAATCACATATCGTGATACTACATGAAATAGAATCGAAATATTGGTAAAAATCAATATATTTACGTATTATCAAACTACAGGAAAAACGTGAAAAAAGTCACTATTTAACCATATTTGAGGATTTTAACTTCAAATCATAGAGAGAGGTTTCATATTATTTAGATCCAAGAAAAGACATATGACAATGTTGTTTCCAATACAAATTATAAAAATCAATGTGTTTTCATTAGAATTAACTAAAATGTTCCTGATTTTCCGTTTATATTACCGACGGAAGATGTACACGTAAAACCGCTCTAATCCGGCTGAAACGTCGATATATGCAATAAAAACCGAACTTCTCCCCTTTTCATTATCTTACTCAGTATTTTAACGAGAAACAAATAGTTGATTGAAAATGAAGTATTTAAGGTTATTATCTAATCAATTATGTGTTTGCATAATTTTTATCATATATATATGAATTAATACCCATAGACTGAAAATTCACAGAAACGTGGAAAACGGCAAAATATTGCCTAATTCGATGATATTTTGTTTAAGTCACATAAAGAAAAGGGGATGATAAACGTCAAAATATTGCTAAATTCGATGATTTTTCGTACGAAACAAAATGCAAGAAAACTTGCTTAAAATGCATTATTATGCGAAATTCTGAGATTTGAAGGCCAAATCACATATCGTGATACAACATGAAATATGAATCGAAATATTAGTAAAACTCAATATATTTACGTAGTATCAAACTACATGAAAAACGTGAAAAAAGTCACTATTTAACCATATTTGAGGATTTTAACTTCAAATCATAGAGAGAGGTTTCGTATTATTTAGATCCAAGAAAAGACATATGACAATGTTGTTTCCAATACAAATGATAAAAATGAATGTGTTTTCATTAGAATTAACTAAAATGTTCCTGATTTTCGTTTATATTACCGAGGGAAGATGTACACGTAAAACAGCTCTAATCCGGCTGAAACGTCGATATATGCAATAAAAACCGAACTTCTCCCCTTTTCAATATCTTACTCAGTATTTTACGAGAAACAAATAGATGATTGAAAATGAAGTATTTAAGGTTATTATCTAATCAATTATGTGTTTGCATAATTTTTATCGTATATATATGAAATAATACCCATAGAGTGCGTATATATATGAAATAATACCCATAGAGTGAAAATTCACAAAAACGTGGAAAAACCGCAAAATATTGCCTAATTCGATGATATTTTGTTTAAATCAAATAAAGGAAAAGGGGATGATAAACGTCAAAATATTGCTAAATTCGATGATTTTTCGTACGAAACAAAAGGCAAGAAAACTTGCTTAAAATGCAATATTATGCGAAATTCTGAGATTTGAAGGCCAAATCACATATCGTGATACTACATGAAATAGAATCTAAATATTGGTAAAAATGAATATATTTACGTAGTATCAAACTACATGAAAAACGTGAAAAAAGTCACTATTTAACCATATTTGAGGATTTTAACTTCAAATCATAGAGCGAGGTTTCGTATTATTTAGATCCAAGAATAGACATATGACAATGTTGTTTCCAATACAAATGATAAAAATCAATGTGTTTTCATTAGAATTAACTAAAATGTTCCTGATTTTCCGTTTATATTACCGAGGGAAGATGTACACGTAAAACCGCTCTAATCCGGCTGAAACGTCGATATATGCAATAAAAACCGAACTTCTTCCCTTTTCAATATCTTACTCAGTATTTTAACGAGAAACAAATAGATAATTGAAAATGAAGTATTTAAGGTTATTATCTAATCAATTATGTGTTTGCATAATTTTTATTGTATATATATGAATTAATACCCATAGACTGAAAATTCACAAAAACGTGGAAAACGGCAAAATATTGCCTAATTCGATGATATTTTGTTTAAGTCACATAAAGGAAAAGGGGATGATAAACGTCAAAATATTGCTAAATTCGATGATTTTTCGTACGAAACAAAATGCAAGAAAACTTGCTTAAAATGCATTATTATGCGAAATTGTGAGATTTGAAGGCCAAATCACATATCGTGATACTACATGAAATAGAATCGAAATATTGGTAAAAATCAATATATTTACGTAGTATCAAACTACAGGAAAAACGTGAAAAAAGTCACTATTTAACCATATTTGAGGATTTTAACTTCAAATCATAGAGAGAGGTTTCGTATTATTTAGATCCAAGAAAAGACATATGACAATGTTGTTTCCAATACAAATTATAAAAATCAATGTGTTTTCATTAGAATTAACTAAAATGTTCCTGATTTTCCGTTTATATTACCGACGGAAGATGTACACGTAAAACCGCTCTAATCCGGCTGAAACGTCGATATATGCAATAAAAACCGAACTTCTCCCCTTTTCATTATCTTACTCAGTATTTTAACGAGAAACAAATAGTTGATTGAAAATGAAGTATTTAAGGTTATTATCTAATCAATTATGTGTTTGCATAATTTTTATCGTATATATATGAATTA
>NW_027189159.1:1172182-1233539 GCF_040958095.1 Procambarus clarkii | reverse complement strand
CCCTTTTCCTCTGTGTGATTTAAACAAAATATCAACGAATTAGGCAATATTTTGCCGTGTTTCCTTATTTTTGTGAATTTTCAGTCTATGGTATATTCATTATATATACGATAAAATGATGCAAACACATAATTTATTAGATAATAACCTTAAATACTTTATTTTCAATCATCTATTTGTTTCTCGTTAAAATATTGAAATGTTGAAAGATTTATTGTAAGATATTGAAAAGGGGAGAAGTTCTGTTTTTATTGCATATATCGACGTTTCAGCCGGAATAGAGATGTTTTCGTGTACATCTTCCGTCGGTAATATAAACGGAAAATCAGGAACATTTTAGTTAATTCTAATGAAACACATTGGTTTTATCATTTGTATTGGAAACAACATTGTCATATGTCTTTTCTTGGATCTAAATAATCCGAAACCTCGCTCTATGTTTTGAAGTTAAAATCCTTAAATATGGTAAAATAGTGACTTTTTTGACGTTTTTCATGTAGTTTGATAATACGTAAATATATTCAATTTTACCAATATTTCGATACTATTTCATGTAGTATCACGATATGTGATTTGGCTTTCAAATCTCAGAATTTCGCATAATATTGCATTTTAAGCAAGTTTTCTTGCATTTTGTTTCGTACGAAAAATCATCGAATTTAGCAATATTTTGACGTTTATCATCCCCTTTTCCTCTGTGTGATTTAAACAAAATATAATCGAATTAGGCAATATTTTACCGTTTTTTCCACGTTTTTGTGAATTTTCAGTTTATGGGTTTTCATTATATATACGATAAAAATGATGCAAACACATAATTGATTAGATAATAACCTTAAATACTTCATTTTCAACCATCTTGTTGTTTCTCGTTAAAATACTGAGTAAGATATTGAAAAGGGGAGAAGTTCGGTTTTTATTGCATATATCGACGTTTCAGCCGGATTAGAGCTGTTTTACGTGTACATCTTCCATCGGTAATATAAACGGAAAATCAACAACATTTTAGTTCATTCTAATGAAAACACATTGTTTTTTATCATTTGTATTGGAAACAACATTGTCATATGTCTTTTCTTGGATCTAAATTATACGAAACCTCGCTCTATGATTTCAAAATAAAATCCTCAAATATGGTAAAATAGTGACCTCCTCACGTTAATCATGTAATTTGATATTACGTAAATATATTCATTTTTACCAATATTTCGATACTATTTCATGTAGTATCGCGATATGTGATTTGGCTTTCAAATCTCAGAATTTTGCATAATATTGCATTTTAAGCAAGTTTTCTTGCATTTTGTTTCGTACGAAAAATCATCGAATTTAGCAATATTTTGACGTTTATCATCCCCCTTTTCCTTCATATGATTTAAACAAAATATCATCGAATTAGGCAATATTTTGCAGTTTTTCCACGTTTTTGTGAATTTTCAGTCTATGGGTATTAATTCATTATATATACGATAAAAATGATGCAAACACATAATTGATTGGATAATAGCCTTAAATACTTCATTTTCAATCATCTATTTGTTTCTCGTTAAAATACTGAATAAGATATTGAAAAGGGAGAAAGTCGGTTTTTATTGCATATGTCGACGTTTCAGCCGGATTAGAGCTGTTTTACGTGTACATCTTCCATCGGTAATATAAACGGAAAATCAACAACATTTTAGTTCATTCTAATGAAAACACATTGTTTTTTATCATTTGTATTGGAAACAACATTGTCATATGTCTTTTCTTGGATCTAAATAATACGAAACCTCGCTCTATGATTTGAAGTTAAAATCCTCAAATATGGTAAAATAGTGACTTCTTTCACGTTTTTCATGTAGTTTGATAATACGTAAATATATTCATTTTTACCAATATTTCGATACTATTTCATGTAGTATCACGATATGTGATTTGGCCTTCAAATCTCAGAATGTCGCATAATATTGCATTTTAAGCAAGTTTTCTTGCATTTTGTTTCGTACTAAAAATCATCGAATTTAGCAATATTTTGACGTTTACCATCCCCTTTTCCTCTGTGTGATTTAAACAAAATATCAACGAATTAGGCAATATTTTGCCGTGTTTCCTTTTTTGTGAATTTTCAGTCTATGGTATATTCATTATATATATGATAAAAATGATGCAAACACATAATTTATTAGATAATAACCTTAAATACTTTATTTTCAATCATCTATTTGTTTCTCGTTAAAATATTGAAATGTTGAAAGATTTATTGTAAGATATTGAAAGGGGAGAAGTTCTGTTTTTATTGCATATATCGACGTTTCAGCCGGAATAGAGATGTTTTCGTGTACATCTTCCGTCGGTAATATAAACGGAAAATCAGGAACATTTTAGTTAATTCTAATGAAAACACATTGGTTTTATCATTTGTATTGGAAACAACATTGTCATATGTCTTTTCTTGGATCTAAATAATCCGAAACCTCGCTCTATGTTTTGAAGTTAAAATCCCTAAATATGGTAAATAGTGATTTTTTTGACGTTTTTCATGTAGTTTGATAATACGTAAATATATTCAATTTTACCAATATTTCGATACTATTCATATAGTATCACGATATGTGATTTGGCTTTCAAATCTCAGAATTTCGCATAATATTGCATTTTAAGCAAGTTTTCTTGCATTTTGTTTCGTACGAAAAATCATCGAATTTAGCAATATTTTGACGTTTATCATCCCCTTTTCCTCTGTGTGATTTAAACAAAATATAATCGAATTAGGCAATATTTTACCGTTTTTCCACGTTTTTGTGAATTTTCAGTTTATGGGTTTTCATTATATATACGATAAAAATGATGCAAACACATAATTGATTAGATAATAACCTTAAATACTTCATTTTCAACCATCTATTTGTTTCTCGTTAAAATACTGAGTAAGATATTGAAAAGGGGAGAAGTTCGGTTTCTATTGCATATATCGACGTTTCAGCCGGATTAGAGCGGTTTTACGTGTACACATCTTTCATCGGTAATATAAACGGAAAATCAACAACATTTTAGTTCATTCTAATGAAAACACATTGTTTTTTATAATTTGTATTAGAAACAACATTGTCATATGTCTTTTCTTGGATCTAAATAATACGAAACCTCGCTCTATGATTTGCAGTTACGTGTACACATCTTTCATCGGTAATATAAACGGAAAATCAACAACATTTTAGTTCATTCTAATGAAAACACATTGTTTTTTATAATTTGTATTGGAAACAACATTGTCATATGTCTTTTCTTGGATCTAGTGACTCTTTCTTGGATCTCAAAATAGTGACTTTTTTCACGTTTTTCATGTAGTTTGATAATACGTAAATATATTAATTTTTACCAATATTTCGATACTATTTCATGTAGTATCACGATATGTGATTTGGCCTTCAAATCTCAGAATGTCGCATAATATTGCATTTTAAGCAAGTTTTCTTGCATTTTGTTTCGTACTAAAAATCATCGAATTTAGCAATATTTTGACGTTTACCATCCCCTTTTCCTCTGTGTGATTTAAACAAAATATCAACGAATTAGGCAATATTTTGCCGTGTTTCCTTATTTTTGTGAATTTTCAGTCTATGGTATATTCTTTATATATATGATAAAAATGATGCAAACACATAATTTATTAGATAATAACCTTAAATACTTTATTTTCAATCATCTATTTGTTTCTCGTTAAAATATTGAAATGTTGAAAGATTTATTGTAAGATATTGAAAAGGGGGAAGTTCTGTTTTTATTGCATATATCGACGTTTCAGCCGGAATAGAGATGTTTTCGTGTACATCTTCCGTCGGTAATATAAACGGAAAATCAGGAACATTTTAGTTAATTCTAATGAAAACACATTGGTTTTATCATTTGTATTGGAAACAACATTGTCATATGTCTTTTCTTGGATCTAAATAATCCGAAACCTCGCTCTATGTTTTGAAGTTAAAATCCTTAAATATGGTAAAATAGTGACTTTTTTGACGTTTTTCATGTAGTTTGATAATACGTAAATATATTCAATTTTACCAATATTTCGATACTATTTCATGTAGTATCACGATATGTGATTTGGCTTTCAAATCTCAGAATTTCGCATAATATTGCATTTTAAGCAAGTTTTCTTGCATTTTGTTTCGTACGAAAAATCATCGAATTTAGCAATATTTTGACGTTTATCATCCCCCTTTTCCTTCATATGATTTAAACAAAATATCATCGAATAAGGCAATATTTTGCAGTTTTTCAACGTTTTTGTGAATTTTCAGTCTATGGGTATTAATTCATTATATACGATAAAAATGATGCAAACACATAATTGATTGGATAATAGCCTTAAATACTTCATTTTCAATCATCTATTTGTTTCTCGTTAAAATACTGAGTAAGATATTGAAAAGGGGAGAAAGTCGGTTTTTATTGCATATATCGACGTTTCAGCCGGATTAGAGCGGTTTTACGTGTACATCTTCCATCGGTAATATAAACGGAAAATCAACAACATTTTAGTTCATTCTAATGAAAACACATTGTTTTTTATCATTTGTATTGGAAACAACATTGTCATATGTCTTTTCTTGGATCTAAATAATACGAAACCTCGCTCTATGATTTGAAGTTAAAATCCTCAAATATGGTAAAATAGTGACTTTTTGACGTTTTTCATGTAGTTTGATAATACGTAAATATATTAATTTTCACCAATATTTCGATACTATTTCATGTAGTATCACGATATGTGATTTGGCCTTCAAATCTCAGAATGTCGCATAATATTGCATTTTAAGCAAGTTTTCTTGCATTTTGTTTCGTACTAAAAATCATCGAATTTAGCAATATTTTGACGTTTACCATCCCCTTTTCCTCTGTGTGATTTAAACAAAATATAATCGAATTAGGCAATATTTTACCGTTTTTCCACGTTTTTGTGAATTTTCAGTTTATGGGTTTTCATTATATATACGATAAAAATGATGCAAACATAATTGATTAGATAATAACCCTAAATACTTCATTTTCAACCGTCTATTTGTTTCTCGTTAAAATACTGAGTAAGATATTGAAAAGGGGAGAAGTTCGATTTTTATTGCATATATCGACGTTTCAGCCGGATTAGAGCTGTTTTACGTGTACATCTTCCATCGGTAATATAAACGGAAAATCAACAACATTTTAGTTCATTCTAATGAAAACACATTGTTTTTTATCATTTGTATTGGAAACAACATTGTCATATGTCTTTTCTTGGATCTAAATTATACGAAACCTCGCTCTATGATTTGAAAATAAATCCTCAAATATGGTAAAATAGTGACTTTTTTCACGTTTTTCATGTAGTTTGATAATACGTAAATATATTCATTTTTACCAATATTTCGACACTATTTCATGTAGTATCACGATATGTGATTTGGCTTTCAAATCTCAGAATTTCGCCTAATATTGCGTTTTAAGCAAGTTTTCTTGCATTTTGTTTCGTACGAAAAATCATCGAATTTAGCAATATTTTGACGTTTATCATCCCCCTTTTCCTTCATATGATTTAAACAAAATATCATCGAATTAGGCAATATTTATCAGTTTTTCCACGTTTTTGTGAATTTTCAGTCTATGGGTATTAATTCATTATAATACGATAAAAATGATGCAAACACATAATTGATTGGATAATAGCCTTAAATACTTCATTTTCAATCATCTATTTGTTTCTCGTTAAAATACTGAGTAAGATATTGAAAAGGGGAGAAGTTCGGTTTTTATTGCATATATCGACGTTTCAGCCGGATTAGAGCGGTTTTACGTGTACATCTTCCATCGGTAATATAAACGGAAAATCAACAACATTTTAGTTAATTCTAATGAAAACACATTGTTTTTTATCATTTGTATTGGAAACAACATTGTCATATGTCTTTTCTTGAATCTAAATAATACGAAACCTCGCTCTATGATTTGAAGTTAAAATCCTCAAATATGGTAAAATAGTGACTTTTTTCACGTTTTTCATGTAGTTTGATAATACGTAAATATATTAATTTTTACCAATATTTCGATACTATTTCATGTAGTATCACGATATGTGATTTGGCCTTCAAATCTCAGAATGTCACATAATATTGCATTTTAAGCAAGTTTTCTTGCATTTTGTTTCGTACTAAAAATCATCGAATTTAGCAATATTTTGACGTTTACCATCCCCTTTTCCTCTGTGTGATTTAAACAAAATATCAACGAATTAGGCAATATTTTGCCGTGTTTCCTTATTTTTGTGAATTTTCAGTCTATGGTATATTCATTATATATATGATAAAAATGATGCAAACACATAATTTATTAGATAATAACCTTAAATACTTTATTTTCAATCATCTATTTGTTTCTCGTTAAAATATTGAAATGTTGAAAGATTTATTGTAAGATATTGAAAAGGGGAGAAGTTCTGTTTTTATTGCATATATCGACGTTTAAGCCGGAATAGAGATGTTTTCGTGTACATCTTCCTTCGGTAATATAAACGGAAAATCAACAACATTTTAGTTCATTCTAATGAAAACACATTGTTTTTTATCATTTGTATTGGAAACAACATTGTCATATGTCTTTTCTTGGATCTAAATTATACGAAACCTCGCTCTATGATTTGAAAATAAAATCCTCAAATATGGTAAAATAGTGACCTCCTCACGTTAATCATGTAATTTGATATTACGTAAATATATTCATTTTTACCAATATTTCGATACTATTTCATGTAGTATCGCGATATGTGATTTGGCTTTCAAATCTCAGAATTTTGCATAATATTGCATTTTAAGCAAGTTTTCTTGCATTTTGTTTCGTACGAAAAATCATCGAATTTAGCAATATTTTGACGTTTATCATCCCCCTTTTCCTTCATATGATTTAAACAAAATATCATCGAATTAGGCAATATTTTGCAGTTTTTCCACGTTTTTGTGAATTTTCAGTCTATGGGTATTAATTCATTATATATACGATAAAAATGATGCAACACATAATTGATTGGATAATAGCCTTAAATACTTCATTTTCAATCATCTATTTGTTTCTCGTTAAAATACTGAATAAGATATTGAAAAGGGGAAAGTCGGTTTTTATTGCATATGTCGACGTTTCAGCCGGATTAGAGCTGTTTTACGTGTACATCTTCCATCGGTAATATAAACGGAAAATCAACAACATTTTAGTTCATTCTAATGAAAACACATTGTTTTTTATCATTTGTATTGGAAACAACATTGTCATATGTCTTTTCTTGGATCTAAATAATACGAAACCTCGCTCTATGATTTGAAGTTAAAATCCTCAAATATGGTAAAATAGTGACTTCTTTCACGTTTTTCATGTAGTTTGATAATACGTAAATATATTAATTTTTACCAATATTTCGACACTATTTCATGTAGTATCACGATATGTGATTTGGCTTTTAAAATCAACAACATTTTAGTTCATTCTAATGAAAACCCATTGTTTTTTATCATTTGTATTGGAAACAACATTGTCATATGTCTTTTCTTGGATCTAAATAATACGAAACCTCGCTCTATGATTTGAAGTTAAAATCCTCAAATATGGTAAAATAGTGACTTTTTTCACGTTTTTCATGTAGTTTGATAATACGTAAATATATTCATTTTTACCAATATTTCGACACTATTTCATATAGTATCACGATATGTGATTTGGCCTTCAAATCTCAGAATTTCGCCTAATATTGCGTTTTAAGCAAGTTTTCTTGCATTTTGTTTCGTACGAAAAATCATCGAATTTAGCAATATTTTGACGTTTATCATCCCCCTTTTCCTTCATATGATTTAAAAATATCATCGAATTAGGCAATATTTTGCAGTTTTTCCACGTTTTTGTGAATTTTCAGTCTATGGGTATTAATTCATTATAATACGATAAAAATGATGCAAACACATAATTGATTGGATAATAGCCTTAAATACTTCATTTTCAATCATCTATTTGTTTCTCGTTAAAATACTGAGTAAGATATTGAAAAGGGGAGAAGTTCGGTTGTTATTGCATATATCGACGTTTCAGCCGGATTAGAGCGGTTTTACGTGTACATCTTCCATCGGTAATATAAACGGAAAATCAACAACATTTTAGTTAATTCTAATGAAAACACATTGTTTTTTATCATTTGTATTGGAAACAACATTGTCATATGTCTTTTCTTGGATCTAAATAATACGAAACCTCGCTCTATGATTTGAAGTTAAATCCTCAAATATGGTAAAATAGTGACTTTTTTCACGTTTTTCATGTAGTTTGATAATACGTAAATATATTAATTTTTACCAATATTTCGATACTATTTCATGTAGTATCACGATATGTGATTTGGCCTTCAAATCTCAGAATGTCGCATAATATTGCATTTTAAGCAAGTTTTCTTGCATTTTGTTTCGTACTAAAAATCATCGAATTTAGCAATATTTTGACGTTTACCATCCCCTTTTCCTCTGTGTGATTTAAACAAAATATCAACGAATTAGGCAATATTTTGCCGTGTTTCCTTATTTTTGTGAATTTTCAGTCTATGGTATATTCATTATATATATGATAAAAATGATGCAAACACATAATTTATTAGATAATAACCTTAAATACTTTATTTTCAATCATCTATTTGTTTCTCGTTAAAATATTGAAATGTTGAAAGATTTATTGTAAGATATTGAAAAGGGGAGAATTTCTGTTTTATTGCATATATCGACGTTTCAGCCGGAATAGAGATGTTTTCGTGTACATCTTCCGTCGGTAATATAAACGGAAAATCAGGAACATTTTAGTTAATTCTAATGAAAACACATTGGTTTTATCATTTGTATTGGAAACAACATTGTCATATGTCTTTTCTTGGATCTAAATAATCCGAAACCTCGCTCTATGTTTTGAAGTTAAAATCCCTAAATATGGTAAAATAGTGACTTTTTTGACGTTTTTCATGTAGTTTGATAATACGTAAATATATTCAATTTTACCAATATTTCGATACTATTTCATATAGTATCACGATATGTGATTTGGCTTTCAAATCTCAGAATTTCGCATAATATTGCATTTTAAGCAAGTTTTCTTGCATTTTGTTTCGTACGAAAAATCATCGAATTTAGCAATATTTTGACGTTTATCATCCACTTTTCCTCTGTGTGATTTAAACAAAATATAATCGAATTAGGCAATATTTTACCGTTTTTCCACGTTTTTGTGAATTTTCAGTTTATGGGTTTTCATTATATATACGATAAAAATGCAAACACATAATTGATTAGATAATAACCTTAAATACTTCATTTTCAACCATCTATTTGTTTCTCGTTAAAATACTGAGTAAGATATTGAAAAGGGGAGAAGTTCGGTTTCTATTGCATATATCGACGTTTCAGCCGGATTAGAGCGGTTTTACGTGTACACATCTTTCATCGGTAATATAAACGGAAAATCAACAACATTTTAGTTCATTCTAATGAAAACCATTGTTTTTTATAATTTGTATTAGAAACAACATTGTCATATGTCTTTTCTTGGATCTAAATAATACGAAACCTCGCTCTATGATTTGCAGTTACGTGTACACATCTTTCATCGGTAATATAAACGGAAAATCAACAACATTTTAGTTCATTCTAATGAAAACACATTGTTTTTTATAATTTGTATTGGAAACAACATTGTCATATGTCTTTTCTTGGATCTAGTGACTCTTTCTTGGATCTCAAAAATAGTGACTTTTTTCACGTTTTTCATGTTGTTTGATAATACGTAAATATATTCATTTTTACCAATATTTCGATACTATTTCATGTAGTATCACGATATGTGATTTGGCCTTCAAATCTCAGAATGTCGCATAATATTGCATTTTAAGCAAGTTTTCTTGCATTTTGTTTCGTACTAAAAATCATCGAATTTAGCAATATTTTGACGTTTACCATCCCCTTTTCCTCTGTGTGATTTAAACAAAATATCAACGAATTAGGCAATATTTTGCCGTGTTTCCTTATTTTTGTGAATTTTCAGTCTATGGTATATTCATTATATATATGATAAAAATGATGCAAACACATAATTTATTAGATAATAACCTTAAATACTTTATTTTCAATCATCTATTTGTTTCTCGTTAAAATATTGAAATGTTGAAAGATTTATTGTAAGATATTGAAAAGGGGAGAAGTTCTGTTTTTATTGCATATATCGACGTTTCAGCCGGAATAGAGATGTTTTCGTGTACATCTTCCGTCGGTAATATAAACGGAAAATCAGGAACATTTTAGTTAATTCTAATGAAAACACATTGGTTTTATCATTTGTATTGGAAACAACATTGTCATATGTCTTTTCTTGGATCTAAATAATCCGAAACCTCGCTCTATGTTTTGAAGTTAAAATCCTTAAATATGGTAAAATAGTGACTTTTTTGACGTTTTTCATGTAGTTTGATAATACGTAAATATATTCAATTTTACCAATATTTCGATACTATTTCATGTAGTATCACGATATGTGATTTGGCTTTCAAATCTCAGAATTTCGCATAATATTGCATTTTAAGCAAGTTTTCTTGCATTTTGTTTCGTAAGAAAAATCATCGAATTTAGCAATATTTTGACGTTTATCATCCCCTTTTCCTCTGTGTGATTTAAACAAAATATAATCGAATTAGGCAATATTTTAACGTTTTTCCACGTTTTTGTGAATTTTCAGTTTATGGGTTTTCATTATATATACGATAAAAATTATGCAAACACATAATTGATTGGATAATAGCCTTAAATACTTCATTTTCAATCATCTATTTGTTTCTCGTTAAAATACTGAGTAAGATATTGAAAAGGGGAGAAGTTCGGTTTTTATTGCATATATCGACGTTTCAGCCGGATTAGAGCGGTTTTACGTGTACATCTTTCATCGGTAATATAAACGGAAAATCAACAACATTTTAGTTCATTCTAATGAAAACACATTGTTTTTTATAATTTGTATTGGAAACAACATTGTCATATGTCTTTTCTTGGATCTAGTGACTCTTTCTTGGATCTCAAAAATAGTGACTTTTTTCACGTTTTTCATGTAGTTTGATAATACGTAAATATATTCATTTTTACCAATATTTCGATACTATTTCATGTAGTATCACGATATGTGATTTGGCCTTCAAATCTCAGAATGTCGCATAATATTGCATTTTAAGCAAGTTTTCTTGCATTTTGTTTCGTACTAAAAATCATCGAATTTAGCAATATTTTGACGTTTACCATCCCCTTTTCCTCTGTGTGATTTAAACAAAATATCAACGAATTAGGCAATATTTTGCCGTGTTTCCTTATTTTTGTGAATTTTCAGTCTATGGTATATTCATTATATATATGATAAAAATGATGCAAACACATAATTTATTAGATAATAACCTTAAATACTTTATTTTCAATCATCTATTTGTTTCTCGTTAAAATATTGAAATGTTGAAAGATTTATTGTAAGATATTGAAAAGGGGAGAATTTCTGTTTTTATTGCATATATCGACGTTTCAGCCGGAATAGAGATGTTTTCGTGTACATCTTCCGTCGGTAATATAAACGGAAAATCAGGAACATTTTAGTTAATTCTAATGAAAACACATTGGTTTTATCATTTGTATTGGAAACAACATTGTCATATGTCTTTTCTTGGATCTAAATAATCCGAAACCTCGCTCTATGTTTTGAAGTTAAAATCCCTAAATATGGTAAAATAGTGACTTTTTTGACGTTTTTCATGTAGTTTGATAATACGTAAATATATTCAATTTTACCAATATTTCGATACTATTTCATATAGTATCACGATATGTGATTTGGCTTTCAAATCTCAGAATTTCGCATAATATTGCATTTTAAGCAAGTTTTCTTGCATTTTGTTTCGTACGAAAAATCATCGAATTTAGCAATATTTTGACGTTTATCATCCACTTTTCCTCTGTGTGATTTAAACAAAATATAATCGAATTAGGCAATATTTTACCGTTTTTCCACGTTTTTGTGAATTTTCAGTTTATGGGTTTTCATTATATATACGATAAAAATGATGCAAACACATAATTGATTAGATAATAACCTTAAATACTTCATTTTCAACCATCTATTTGTTTCTCGTTAAAATACTGAGTAAGATATTGAAAAGGGGAGAAGTTCGGTTTCTATTGCATATATCGACGTTTCAGCCGGATTAGAGCGGTTTTACGTGTACACATCTTTCATCGGTAATATAAACGGAAAATCAACAACATTTTAGTTCATTCTAATGAAAACACATTGTTTTTTATAATTTGTATTAGAAACAACATTGTCATATGTCTTTTCTTGGATCTAAATAATACGAAACCTCGCTCTATGATTTGCAGTTACGTGTACACATCTTTCATCGGTAATATAAACGGAAATCAACAACATTTTAGTTCATTCTAATGAAAACACATTGTTTTTTATAATTTGTATTGGAAACAACATTGTCATATGTCTTTTCTTGGATCTAGTGACTCTTTCTTGGATCTCAAAAATAGTGACTTTTTTCACGTTTTTCATGTTGTTTGATAATACGTAAATATATTCATTTTTACCAATATTTCGATACTATTTCATGTAGTATCACGATATGTGATTTGGCCTTCAAATCTCAGAATGTCGCATAATATTGCATTTTAAGCAAGTTTTCTTGCATTTTGTTTCGTACTAAAAATCATCGAATTTAGCAATATTTTGACGTTTACCATCCCCTTTTCCTCTGTGTGATTTAAACAAAATATCAACGAATTAGGCAATATTTTGCCGTGTTTCCTTATTTTTGTGAATTTTCAGTCTATGGTATATTCATTATATATATGATAAAAATGATGCAAACACATAATTTATTAGATAATACCTTAAATACTTTATTTTCAATCATCTATTTGTTTCTCGTTAAAATATTGAAATGTTGAAAGATTTATTGTAAGATATTGAAAAGGGGAGAAGTTCTGTTTTTATTGCATATATCGACGTTTCAGCCGGAATAGAGATGTTTTCGTGTACATCTTCCGTCGGTAATATAAACGGAAAATCAGGAACATTTTAGTTAATTCTAATGAAAACACATTGGTTTTATCATTTGTATTGGAAACAACATTGTCATATGTCTTTTCTTGGATCTAAATAATCCGAAACCTCGCTCTATGTTTTGAAGTTAAAATCCTTAAATATGGTAAAATAGTGACTTTTTTGACGTTTTTCATGTAGTTTGATAATACGTAAATATATTCAATTTTACCAATATTTCGATACTATTTCATGTAGTATCACGATATGTTTTGGCTTTCAAATCTCAGAATTTCGCATAATATTGCATTTTAAGCAAGTTTTCTTGCATTTTGTTTCGTAAGAAAAATCATCGAATTTAGCAATATTTTGACGTTTATCATCCCCTTTTCCTCTGTGTGATTTAAACAAAATATAATCGAATTAGGCAATATTTTAACGTTTTTCCACGTTTTTGTGAATTTTCAGTTTATGGGTTTTCATTATATATACGATAAAAATTATGCAAACACATAATTGATTCAATAATAGCCTTAAATACTTCATTTTCAATCATCTATTTGTTTCTCGTTAAAATACTGAGTAAGATATTGAAAAGGGGAGAAGTTCGGTTTTTATTGCATATATCGACGTTTCAGCCGGATTAGAGCGGTTTTACGTGTACATCTTTCATCGGTAATATAAACGGAAAATCAACAACATTTTAGTTCATTCTAATGAAAACACATTGTTTTTTATAATTTGTATTGGAAACAACATTGTCATATGTCTTTTCTTGGATCTAGTGACTCTTTCTTGGATCTCAAAAATAGTGACTTTTTTCACGTTTTTCATGTAGTTTGATAATACGTAAATATATTCATTTTTACCAATATTTCGATACTATTTCATGTAGTATCACGATATGTGATTTGGCCTTCAAATCTCAGAATGTCGCATAATATTGCATTTTAAGCAAGTTTTCTTGCATTTTGTTTCGTACTAAAATCATCGAATTTAGCAATATTTTGACGTTTACCATCCCCTTTTCCTCTGTGTGATTTAAAAAAATATCAACGAATTAGGCAATATTTTGCCGTGTTTCCTTATTTTTGTGAATTTTCAGTCTATGGTATATTCATTATATATATGATAAAAATGATGCAAACACATAATTTATTAGATAATAACCTTAAATACTTTATTTTCAATCATCTATTTGTTTCTCGTTAAAATATTGAAATGTTGAAAGATTTATTGTAAGATATTGAAAAGGGGAAAGTTCTGTTTTTATTGCATATATCGACGTTTCAGCCGGAATAGAGATGTTTTCGTGTACATCTTCCGTCGGTAATATAAACGGAAAATCAGGAACATTTTAGTTAATTCTAATGAAAACACATTGGTTTTATCATTTGTATTGGAAACAACATTATCATATGTCTTTTCTTGGATCTAAATAATCCGAAACCTCGCTCTATGTTTTGAAGTTAAAATCCTTAAATATGGTAAAATAGTGACTTTTTTGACGTTTTTCATGTAGTTTGATAATACGTAAATATATTCAATTTTACCAATATTTCGATACTATTTCATGTAGTATCACGATATGTGATTTGGCTTTCAAATCTCAGAATTTCGCATAATATTGCATTTTAAGCAAGTTTTCTTGCATTTTGTTTCGTAAGAAAAATCATCGAATTTAGCAATATTTTGACGTTTATCATCCCCTTTTCCTCTGTGTGATTTAAACAAAATATAATCGAATTAGGCAATATTTTACCGTTTTTCCACGTTTTTGTGAATTTTCAGTTTATGGGTTTTCATTATATATACGATAAAAATTATGCAAACACATAATTGATTGGATAATAGCCTTAAATACTTCATTTTCAATCATCTATTTGTTTCTCGTTAAAATACTGAGTAAGATATTGAAAAGGGGAGTTCGGTTTTTATTGCATATATCGACGTTTCAGCCGGATTAGAGCGGTTTTACGTGTACATCTTCCATCGGTAATATAAACGGAAAATCAACAACATTTTAGTTCATTCTAATGAAAACACATTGTTTTTTATCATTTGTATTGGAAACAACATTGTCATATGTCTTTTCTTGGATCTAAATAATACGAAACCTCGCTCTATGATTTGAAGTTAAAATCCTCAAATATGGTAAAATAGTGACTTTTTGACGTTTTTCATGTAGTTTGATAATACGTAAATATATTAATTTTTACCAATATTTCGATACTATTTCATGTAGTATCACGATATGTGATTTGGCCTTCAAATCTCAGAATGTCGCATAATATTGCATTTTAAGCAAGTTTTCTTGCATTTTGTTTCGTACTAAAAATCATCGAATTTAGCAATATTTTGACGTTTACCATCCCCTTTTCCTCTGTGTGATTTAAACAAAATATAATCGAATTAGGCAATATTTTACCGTTTTTCCACGTTTTTGTGAATTTTCAGTTTATGGGTTTTCATTATATATACGATAAAAATGATGCAAACACATAATTGATTAGATAATAACCTTAAATACTTCATTTTCAACCGTCTATTTGTTTCTCGTTAAAATACTGAGTAAGATATTGAAAAGGGGAGAAGTTCGATTTTTATTGCATATATCGACGTTTCAGCCGGATTAGAGCTGTTTTACATGTACATCTTCCATCGGTAATATAAACGGAAAATCAACAACATTTTAGTTCATTCTAATGAAAACACATTGTTTTTTATCATTTGTATTGGAAACAACATTGTCATATGTCTTTTCTTGGATCTAAATAATACGAAACCTCGCTCTATGATTTGAAGTTAAAATCCTCAAATATGGTAAAATAGTGACCTTTTTCACGTTTTTCATGTAGTTTGATAATACGTAAATATATTCATTTTTACCAATATTTCGACACTATTTCATGTAGTATCACGATATGTGATTTGGCTTTCAAATCTCAGAATTTCGCCTAATATTGCGTTTTAAGCAAGTTTTCTTGCATTTTGTTTCGTACGAAAAATCATCGAATTTAACAATATTTTGACGTTTATCATCCCCCTTTTCCTTCATATGATTTAAACAAAATATCATCGAATTAGGCAATATTTATCAGTTTTTCCACGTTTTTGTGAATTTTCAGTCTATGGGTATTAATTCATTATAATACGATAAAAATGATGCAAACACATAATTGATTGGATAATAGCCTTAAATACTTCATTTTCAATCATCTATTTGTTTCTCGTTAAAATACTGAGTAAGATATTGAAAAGGGGAGAAGTTCGGTTTTTATTGCATATATCGACGTTTCAGCCGGATTAGAGCGGTTTTACGTGTACATCTTCCATCGGTAATATAAACGGAAAATCAACAACATTTTAGTTAATTCTAATGAAAACACATTGTTTTTTATCATTTGTATTGGAAACAACATTGTCATATGTCTTTTCTTGAATCTAAATAATACGAAACCTCGCTCTATGATTTGAAGTTAAAATCCTCAAATATGGTAAAATAGTGACTTTTTTCACGTTTTTCATGTAGTTTGATAATACGTAAATATATTAATTTTTACCAATATTTCGATACTATTTCATGTAGTATCACGATATGTGATTTGGCCTTCAAATCTCAGAATGTCACATAATATTGCATTTTAAGCAAGTTTTCTTGCATTTTGTTTCGTACTAAAAATCATCGAATTTAGCAATATTTTGACGTTTACCATCCCCTTTTCCTCTGTGTGATTTAAACAAAATATCAACGAATTAGGCAATATTTTGCCGTGTTTCCTTATTTTTGTGAATTTTCAGTCTATGGTATATTCATTATATATATGATAAAAATGATGCAAACACATAATTTATTAGATAATAACCTTAAATACTTTATTTTCAATCATCTATTTGTTTTCGTTAAAATATTGAAATGTTGAAAGATTTATTGAAAGATATTGAAAAGGGGAGAAGTTCTGTTTTTATTGCATATATCGACGTTTAAGCCGGAATAGAGATGTTTTCGTGTACATCTTCCTTCGGTAATATAAACGGAAAATCAGGAATATTTTAGTTAATTCTAATGAAACACATTGGTTTTATCATTTGTATTGGAAACAACATTGTCATATGTCTTTTCTTGGATCTAAATAATCCGAAACCTCGCTCTATGTTTTGAAGTTAAAATCCTTAAATATGGTAAAATAGTGACTTTTTTGACGTTTTTCATGTAGTTTGATAATACGTAAATATATTCAATTTTACCAATATTTCGATACTATTTCATGTAGTATCACGATATGTGATTTGGCTTTCAAATCTCAGAATTTCGCATAATATTGCATTTTAAGCAAGTTTTCTTGCATTTTGTTTCGTACGAAAAATCATCGAATTTAGCAATATTTTGACGTTTATCATCCCCTTTTCCTCTGTGTGATTTAAACAAAATATAATCGAATTAGGCAATATTTTACCGTTTTTCCACGTTTTTGTGAATTTTCAGTTTATGGGTTTTCATTATATATACGATAAAAATGATGCAAACACATAATTGATTAGATAATAACCTTAAATACTTCATTTTCAACCATCTATTTGTTTCTCGTTAAAATACTGAGTAAGATATTGAAAAGGGGAGAAGTTCGGTTTTTATTGCATATATCGACGTTTCAGCCGGATTAGAGCTGTTTTACGTGTACATCTTCTATCGGTAATATAAACGGAAAATCAACAACATTTTAGTTCATTCTAATGAAACACATTGTTTTTTATCATTTGTATTGGAAACAACATTGTCATATGTCTTTTCTTGGATCTAAATTATACGAAACCTCGCTCTATGATTTGAAAATAAAATCCTCAAATATGGTAAAATAGTGACCTCCTCACGTTAATCATGTAATTTGATATTACGTAAATATATTCATTTTTACCAATATTTCGATACTATTTCATGTAGTATCGCGATATGTGTTTTGGCTTTCAAATCTCAGAATTTTGCATAATATTGCATTTTAAGCAAGTTTTCTTGCATTTTGTTTCGTACGAAAAATCATCGAATTTAGCAATATTTTGACGTTTATCATCCCCCTTTTCCTTCATATGATTTAAACAAAATATCATCGAATTAGGCAATATTTTGCAGTTTTTCCACGTTTTTGTGAATTTTCAGTCTATGGGTATTAATTCATTATATATACGATAAAAATGATGCAAACACATAATTGATTGGATAATAGCCTTAAATACTTCATTTTCAATCATCTATTTGTTTCTCGTTAAAATACTGAATAAGATATTGAAAAGGGGAGAAAGTCGGTTTTTATTGCATATGTCGACGTTTCAGCCGGATTAGAGCTGTTTTACGTGTACATCTTCCATCGGTAATATAAACGGAAAATCAACAACATTTTAGTTCATTCTAATGAAAACACATTGTTTTTATCATTTGTATTGGAAACAACATTGTCATATGTCTTTTCTTGGATCTAAATAATACGAAACCTCGCTCTATGATTTGAAGTTAAAATCCTCAAATATGGTAAAATAGTGACTTCTTTCACGTTTTTCATGTAGTTTGATAATACGTAAATATATTCATTTTTACCAATATTTCGACACTATTTCATGTAGTATCACGATATGTGATTTGGCTTTTAAAATCAACAACATTTTAGTTCATTCTAATGAAAACCCATTGTTTTTTATCATTTGTATTGGAAACAACATTGTCATATGTCTTTTCTTGGATCTAAATAATACGAAACCTCGCTCTATGATTTGAAGTTAAAATCCTCAAATATGGTAAAATAGTGACTTTTTTCACGTTTTTCATGTAGTTTGATAATACGTAAATATATTCATTTTTACCAATATTTCGACACTATTTCATATAGTATCACGATATGTGATTTGGCTTTCAAATCTCAGAATTTCGCCTAATATTGCGTTTTAAGCAAGTTTTCTTGCATTTTGTTTCGTACGAAAAATCATCGAATTTAGCAATATTTTGACGTTTATCATCCCCCTTTTCCTTCATATGATTTAAACAAAATATCATCGAATTAGGCAATATTTTGCAGTTTTTCCACGTTTTTGTGAATTTTCAGTCTATGGGTATTAATTCATTATAATACGATAAAAATGATGCAAACACATAATTGATTGGATATAGCCTTAAATACTTCATTTTCAATCATCTATTTGTTTCTCGTTAAAATACTGAGTAAGATATTGAAAAGGGGAGAAGTTCGGTTTTTATTGCATATATCGACGTTTCAGCCGGATTAGAGCGGTTTTACGTGTACATCTTCCATCGGTAATATAAACGGAAAATCAACAACATTTTAGTTAATTCTAATGAAAACACATTGTTTTTTATCATTTGTATTGGAAACAACATTGTCATATGTCTTTTCTTGGATCTAAATAATACGAAACCTCGCTCTATGATTTGAAGTTAAAATCCTCAAATATGGTAAAATAGTGACTTTTTTCACGTTTTTCATGTAGTTTGATAATACGTAAATATATAATTTTTACCAATATTTCGATACTATTTCATGTAGTATCACGATATGTGATTTGGCCTTCAAATCTCAGAATGTCGCATAATATTGCATTTTAAGCAAGTTTTCTTGCATTTTGTTTCGTACGAAAAATCATCGAATGTAGCAATATTTTGACGTTTATCATCCCCTTTTCCTCTGTGTGATTTAAACAAAATATAATCGAATTAGGCAATATTTTACCGTTTTTCCACGTTTTTGTGAATTTTCAGTTTATGGGTTTTCATTATATATACGATAAAAATGATGCAAACACATAATTGATTAGATAATAACCTTAAATACTTCATTTTCAACCATCTATTTGTTTCTCGTTAAAATACTGAGTAAGATATTGAAAAGGGAGAAGTTCGGTTTCTATTGCATATATCGACGTTTCAGCCGGATTAGAGCGGTTTTACGTGTACACATCTTTCATCGGTAATATAAACGGAAAATCAACAACATTTTAGTTCATTCTAATGAAAACACATTGTTTTTTATAATTTGTATTAGAAACAACATTGTCATATGTCTTTTCTTGGATCTAAATAATACGAAACCTCGCTCTATGATTTGCAGTTACGTGTACACATCTTTGATCGGTAATATAAACGGAAAATCAACAACATTTTAGTTCATTCTAATGAAAACACATTGTTTTTTATAATTTGTATTGGAAACAACATTGTCATATGTCTTTTCTTGGATCTAGTGACTCTTTCTTGGATCTCAAAAATAGTGACTTTTTCACGTTTTTCATGGAGTTTGATAATACGTAAATATATTCATTTTTACCAATATTTCGATACTATTTCATGTAGTATCACGATATGTGATTTGGCCTTCAAATCTCAGAATGTCGCATAATATTGCATTTTAAGCAAGTTTCTTGCATTTTGTTTCGTACTAAAAATCATCGAATTTAGCAATATTTTGACGTTTACCATCCCCTTTTCCTCTGTGTGATTTAAACAAAATATCAACGAATTAGGCAATATTTTGCCGTGTTTCCTTATTTTTGTGAATTTTCAGTCTATGGTATATTCATTATATATATGATAAAAATGATGCAAAACACATAATTTATTAGATAATAACCTTAAATACTTTATTTTCAATCATCTATTTGTTTCTCGTTAAAATATTGAAATGTTGAAAGATTTATTGTAAGATATTGAAAAGGGGAGAAGTTCTGTTTTTATTGCATATATCGACGTTTCAGCCGGAATAGAGATGTTTTCGTGTACATCTTCCGTCGGTAATATAAACGGAAAATCAGGAACATTTTAGTTAATTCTAATGAAAACACATTGGTTTTATCATTTGTATTGGAAACAACATTGTCATATGTCTTTTCTTGGATCTAAATAATCCGAAACCTCGCTCTATGTTTTGAAGTTAAAATCCTTAAATATGGTAAAATAGTGACTTTTTTGACGTTTTTCATGTAGTTTGATAATACGTAAATATATTCAATTTTACCAATATTTCGATACTATTTCATGTAGTATCACGATATGTGATTTGGCTTTCAAATCTCAGAATTTCGCATAATATTGCATTTTAAGCAAGTTTTCTTGCATTTTGTTTCGTACGAAAAATCATCGAATTTAGCAATATTTTGACGTTTATCATCCCCTTTTCCTCTGTGTGATTTAAACAAAATATATCGAATTAGGCAATATTTTACCGTTTTTTCCACGTTTTTGTTGAATTTTCAGTTTATGGGTTTTCATTATATATACGATAAAAATTATGCAAACACATAATTGATTGGATAATAGCCTTAAATACTTCATTTTCAATCATCTATTTGTTTCTCGTTAAAATACTGAGTAAGATATTGAAAAGGGGAGAAGTTCGGTTTTTATTGCATATATCGACGTTTCAGCCGGATTAGAGCGGTTTTACGTGTACATCTTCCATCGGTAATATAAACGGAAAATCAACAACATTTTAGTTAATTCTAATGAAAACACATTGTTTTTTATCATTTGTATTGGAAACAACATTGTCATATGTCTTTTCTTGGATCTAAATAATACGAAACCTCGCTCTATGATTTGAAGTTAAATCCTCAAATATGGTAAAATAGTAACTTTTTTCACGTTTTTCATGTAGTTTGATAATACGTAAAATATTAATTTTTACCAATATTTCGATACTATTTCATGTAGTATCACGATATGTGATTTGACCTTCAAATCTCAGAATGTCGCATAATATTGCATTTTAAGCAAGTTTTCTTGCATTTTGGTTTCGTACTAAAAATCATCGAATTTAGCAATATTTTGACGTTTACCATCCCCTTTTCCTCTGTGTGATTTAAACAAAATATCAACGAATTAGGCAATATTTTGCCGTGTTTCCTTATTTTTGTGAATTTTCAGTCTATGGTATATTCTTTATATATATGATAAAAATGATGCAAACACATAATTTATTAGATAATAACCTTAAATACTTTATTTTCAATCATCTATTTGTTTCTCGTTAAAATATTGAAATGTTGAAAGATTTATTGTAAGATATTGAAAAGGGGAGAAGTTCTGTTTTTATTGCATATATCGACGTTTCAGCCGGAATAGAAATGTTTTCGTGTACATCTTCCGTCGGTAATATAAACGGAAAATCAGGAACATTTTAGTTAATTCTAATGAAAACACATTGGTTTTATCATTTGTATTGGAAACAACATTGTCATATGTCTTTTCTTGGATCTAAATAATCCGAAACCTCGCTCTATGTTTTGAAGTTAAAATCCTTAAATATGGTAAAATAGTGACTTTTTTGACGTTTTTCATGTAGTTTGATAATACGTAAATATATTCAATTTTACCAATATTTCGATACTATTTCATGTAGTATCACGATATGTGATTTGGCTTTCAAATCTCAGAATTTCGCATAATATTGCATTTTAAGCAAGTTTTCTTGCATTTTTGTTTCTTACGAAAAATCATCGAATTTAGCAATATTTTGACGTTTATCATCCCCCTTTTCCTTCATATGATTTAAACAAAATATAATCGAATTAGGCAATATTTTGCAGTTTTTCCACGTTTTTGTGAATTTTCAGTCTATGGGTATTAATTCATTATATATACGATAAAAATGATGCAAACACATAATTGATTGGATAATAGCCTTAAATACTTCATTTTCAATCATCTATTTGTTTCTCGTTAAAATACTGAGTAAGATATTGAAAAGGGGAGAAAGTCGGTTTTTATTGCATATATCGACGTTTCAGGGGGATTAGAGCGGTTTTACGTGTACATCTTCCATCGGTAATATAAACGGAAAATCAACAACATTTTAGTTCATTCTAATGAAAACACATTGTTTTTTATCATTTGTATTGGAAACAACATTGTCATATGTCTTTTCTTGGATCTAAATAATACGAAACCTCGCTCTATGATTTGAAGTTAAAATCCTCAAATATGGTAAAATAGTGACTTTTTGACGTTTTTTCATGTAGTTTGATAATACGTAAATATATTAATTTTTACCAATATTTCGATACTATTTCATGTAGTATCACGATATGTGATTTGGCCTTCAAATCTCAGAATGTCGCATAATATTGCATTTTAAGCAAGTTTTCTTGCATTTGTTTCGTACTAAAAATCATCGAATTTAGCAATATTTTGACGTTTACCATCCCCTTTTCCTCTGTGTGATTTAAACAAATATAATCGAATTAGGCAATATTTTACCGTTTTTCCACGTTTTTGTGAATTTTCAGTTTATGGGTTTTCATTATATATACGATAAAAATGATGCAAACACATAATTGATTAGATAATAACCTTAAATACTTCATTTTCAACCGTCTATTTGTTTCTCGTTAAAATACTGAGTAAGATATTGAAAAGGGGAGAAGTTCGATTTTATTGCATATATCGACGTTTCAGCCGGATTAGAGCTGTTTTACGTGTACATCTTCCATCGGTAATATAACGGAAATCAACAACATTTTTAGTTCATTCTAATGAAAACACATTGTTTTTTTATCATTTGTATTGGAAACAACATTGTCATATGTCTTTTCTTGGATCTAAATAATACGAAACCTCGCTCTATGTTTTGAAGTTAAAATCCTTAAATATGGTAAAATAGTGACTTTTTGACGTTTTTCATGTAGTTTGATAATACGTAAATATATTCAATTTTACCAATATTTCGATACTATTTCATGTAGTATCACGATATGTGATTTTGGCTTTCAAATCTCAGAATTTCGCATAATATTGCATTTTAAGCAAGTTTTCTTGCATTTTGTTTCGTACGAAAAATCATCGAATTTAGCAATTTTTTGACGTTTATCATCCCCTTTTCCTCTGTGTGATTTAAACAAAATATAATCGAATTAGGCAATATTTTACCGTTTTCCACGTTTTTGTGAATTTTCAGTTTATGGGTTTTCATTATATAATACGATAAAAATGATGCAAACACATAATTGATTAGATAATAACCTTAAATACTTCATTTTCAACCATCTATTTGTTTCTCGTTAAAATACTGAGTAAGATATTGAAAAGGGGGAGAAGTTCGGTTTTTTATTGCATATATCGACGTTTCAGCCGGATTAGAGCTGTTTTACGTGTACATCTTCCATCGGTAATATAAACGGAAAATCAACAACATTTTAGTTCATTCTAATGAAAAAAAATTGTTTTTTATCATTTGTAATGGAAACAACATTGTCATATGTCTTTTCTTGGATCTAAATAATACGAAACCTCGCTCTATGATTTGAAGTTAAAATCCTCAAATATGGTAAAATAGTGACTTTTTTCACGTTTTTCATGTAGTTTGATAATACGTAAATATATTCATTTTACCAATATTTCGACACTATTTCATGTAGTATCACGATATGTGATTTGGCTTTCAAAATCAACAACATTTTAGTTCATTCTAATGAAAACCCATTGTTTTTTATCATTTTGTATTGGAAACAACATTCTCATATGTCTTTTCTTGGATCTAAATAATACGAAACATCGCTCTATGATTTGAAGTTAAAATCCTCAAATATGGTAAAATAGTGACTTTTTTCACGTTTTTCATGTAGTTTGATAATACGTAAATATATTCATTTTTACCAATATTTCGACACTATTTCATGTAGTATCACGATATATGATTTGGCTTTCAAAATCAACAACATTTTAGTTCATTCTAATGAAAACCCATTGTTTTTTATCATTTGTATTGGAAACAACATTGTCATATGTCTTTTCTTGGATCTAAATAATACGAAACCTCGCTCTATGATTTGAAGTTAAAATCCTCAAATATGGTAAAATAGTGACTTTTTTCACGTTTTTCATGTAGTTTGATAATACGTAAATATATTAATTTTTACCAATATTTCGATACTATTTCATGTAGTATCACGATATGTGATTTGGCCTTCAAATCTCAGAATGTCGCATAATATTGCATTTTAAGCAAGTTTTCTTGCATTTTGTTTCGTAGTAAAAATCATCGAATTTAGCAATATTTTGACGTTTAACCATCCCCTTTTCCTCTGTGTGATTTAAACAAAATATAATCGAATTAGGCAATATTTTTACCGTTTTTCCACGTTTTTGTGAATTTTCAGTTTATGTTTTTTCATTATATATACGATAAAAATTATGCAAACACATAAATTGATTAGATAATAACCTTAAATACTTCATTTTCAACCATCCATTTGTTTCTCGTTAAAATACTGAGTAAGATATTGAAAAGGCGAGAAGTTCGGTTTTTATTGCATATATCGACGTTTCAGCCGGATTAGAGCTGTTTACGTTTACATCTTCTATCGTTAATATAAACGGAAATCAACAACATTTTAGTTCATTCTAATAAAAACACATTGTTTTTTATCATTTGTATTGGAAAACAACATTGTCAAATGTCTTTTCTTGGATCTAAATAATACGGAACCTCGCTCTATGATTTGAAGTTAAAATCCTCAAATATGGTAAAAATAGTGACTTTTTTCACGTTTTTCATGTAGTTTGATAATACGTAAATATATTAATTTTTACCAATATTTCGATACTATTTCATGTAGTATCACGATATGTGATTTGGCCTTCAAATCTCAGAATGTCGCATAATATTGCATATTAAGCAAGTTTTCTTGCATTTTGTTTCGTAGTAAAAAATCATCGAATTTAGCAATATTTTGACGTTTACCATCCCCTTTTCCTCTGTGTGATTTAAACAAAATATCATCGAATTAGGCAATATTTTGCCGTTTTTCCCTTGTTTTTGTGAATTTTCAGTCTATGGTATATTCATTATATATACGATAAAAATGATGCAAACACATAATTTATTAGATAATAACCTTAAATACTTTATTTTCAATCATCTATTTGTTTCTCGTTAAAATATTGAAATGTTGAAAGATTTATTGTTAGATATTGAAAAGGGGAGAAGTTCTGTTTTTATTGCATATATCGACGTTTCAGCCGGAATAGAGATGTTTTCGTGTACATCTTCCGTCGGTAATATAAACGGAAAATCAGGAACATTTTAGTTAATTCTAATGAAAATACATTGGTTTTATCATTTGTATTGGAAACAACATTGTCATATGTCTTTTCTTGGATCTAAATAATCCGAAACCTAGTTCTATGTTTTGAAGTTAAAATCCTTATATATGGTAAAATAGTGACTTTTTTGACGTTTTTCATGTAGTTTGATAATACGTAAATATATTCAATTTTACCAATATTTTGATACTATTTCATGTAGTATCACGATATGTGATTTGGCTTTCAAATGTCAGAATTTCGCATAATATTGGCATTTTAAGCAAGTTTTCTTGCATTTTGTTTCGTACGAAAAATCATCGAATTTAGCAATATTTTGACGTTTATCATCCCCTTTTCCTCTGTGTGATTTAAACAAAATATAATCGAATTAGGCAATATTTTACCGTTTTTCTACGTTTTTGTGAATTTTCAGTTTATGGGTTTTCATTATATATACGATAAAATTTTGCAAACACATAATTGATCAGATAATAACCTTAAATACTTCATTTTCAAACCATCTATTTGTTTTTCGTTAAAATACTGAGTAAGATATTGAAAAGGGGAGAAGTTCGGTTTCTATTGCATATATCGACGTTTCAGCCGGATTAGAGCGGTTTTACGTGTACACATCTTTCATCGGTAATATAAACGGAAAATCAACAACATTTTAGTTCATTCTAATGAAAACACATTGTTTTTATAATTTGTATTAGAAACAACATTGTCATATGTCTTTTCTTGGATCTAAATAATACGAAACCTCGCTCTATGATTTGCAGTTACGTGTACACATCTTTCATCGGTAATATAAACGGAAAATCAACAACATTTTAGTTCATTCTAATGAAAACACATTGTTTTTTATAATTTGTATTGGAAACAACATTGTCATATGTCTTTTCTTGGATCTAGTGACTCTTTCTTGGATCTCAAAAATAGTGACTTTTTTCACGTTTTTCATGTAGTTTGATAATACGTAAATATATTCATTTTTACAAATATTTCGATACTATTTCATGTAGTATCACGATATGTGATTTGGCCTTCAAATCTCAGAATGTCGCATAATATTTCATTTTAAGCAAGTTTTCTTGCATTTTGTTTCGTACTAAAAATCATCGAATTTAGCAATATTTTGACGTTTACCATCCCCTTTTCCTCCGTGTGATTTAAACAAAATATCAACGAATTAGGCAATATTTTGCCGTGTTTCCTTATTTTTGTGAATTTTCAGTCTATGGTATATTCATTATATATATGATAAAAATGATGCAAACACATAATTTATTAGATAATAACCTTAAATACTTTATTTTCAATCATCTATTTGTTTCTCGTTAAAATATTGAAATGTTGAAAGATTTATTGTAAGATATTGAAAAGGGGAGAAGTTCTGTTTTTATTGCATATATCGACGTTTCAGCCGGAATAGAGATGTTTTCGTGTACATCTTCCGTCGGTAATATAAACGGAAAATCAGGAACATTTTAGTTAATTCTAATGAAAACACATTGGTTTTATCATTTGTATTGGAAACAACATTGTCATATGTCTTTTCTTGGATCTAAATAATCCGAAACCTCGCTCTATGTTTTGAAGTTAAAATCCTTAAATATGGTAAAATAGTGACTTTTTTGACGTTTTTCATGTAGTTTGATATTTATTGGTAAATATATTCAATTTACCAATATTCGATACTATTTCATGTAGTATCACGATATGTGATTTGGCTTTCAAATCTCAGAATTTCGCATAATATTGCATTTTAAGCAAGTTTTCTTGCATTTTGTTTCGTAAGAAAAATCATCGAATTTAGCAATATTTTGACGTTTATCATCCCCTTTTCCTCTGTGTGATTTAAACAAAATATAATCGAATTAGGCAATATTTTACCGCTTTTCCACGTTTTTGTGAATTTTCAGTTTATGGGTTTTCATTATATATACGATAAAAATTATGCAAACACATAATTGATTGGATAATAGCCTTAAATACTTCCATTTTCAATCATCTATTTGTTTCTCGTTAAAATACTGAGTAAGATATTGAAAAGGGGAGAAGTTCGGTTTTTATTGCATATATCGACGTTTCAGCCGGATTAGAGCGGTTTTACGTGTACATCTTCCATCGGTAATATAAACGGAAAATCAACAACATTTTAGTTAATTCTAATGAAAACACATTGTTTTTTATCATTTGTATTGGAAACAACATTGTTCATATGTCTTTTCTTGGATCTAAATAATACGAAACCTCGCTCTATGATTTGAAGTTAAAATCCTCAAATATGGTAAAATAGTGACTTTTTTCACGTTTTTCATGTAGTTTGATAATACGTAAATATATTAATTTTTACCAATATTTCGATACTATTTCATGTAGTATCACGATATGTGATTTGGCCTTCAAATCTCAGAATGTCGCATAATATTGCATTTTAAGCAAGTTTTCTTGCATTTTGTTTCGTACTAAAAATCATCGAATTTAGCAATATTTTGACGTTTACCATCCCCTTTTCCTCTGTGTGATTTAAACAAAATATCAACGAATTAGGCAATATTTTGCCGTGTTTCCTTATTTTTGTGAATTTTCAGTCTATGGTATATTCTTTATATATATGATAAAAATGATGCAAACACATAATTTATTAGATAATAACCTTAAATACTTATTTTCAATCATCTATTTGTTTCTCGTTACAATATTGAAATGTTGAAAGATTTATTGTAAGATATTGAAAAGGGGAGAAGTTCTGTTTTTATTGCATATATCGACGTTTCAGCCGGAATAGAGATGTTTTCGTGTACATCTTCCGTCGGTAATATAAACGGAAAATCAGGAACATTTTAGTTAATTCTAATGAAAACACATTGGTTTATCATTTGTATTGGAAACAACATTGTCATATGTCTTTTCTTGGATCTAAATAATCCGAAACCTCGCTCTATGTTTTGAAGTTAAAATCCTTAAATATGGTAAAATAGTGACTTTTTGACGTTTTTCATGTAGTTTGATAATACGTAAATATATTCAATTTTACCAATATTTCGATACTATTTCATGTAGTATCACGATATGTGATTTGGCTTTCAAATCTCAGAATTTCGCATAATATTGCATTTTAAGCAAGTTTTCTTGCATTTTGTTTCGTACGAAAAATCATCGAATTTAGCAATATTTTGACGTTTATCATCCCCCTTTTCCTTCATATGATTTAAACAAAATATCATCGAATAAGGCAATATTTTGCAGTTTTTCCACGTTTTTGTGAATTTTCAGTCTATGGGTATTAATTCATTATATATACGATAAAAATGATGCAAACACATAATTGATTGGATAATAGCCTTAAATACTTCATTTTCAATCATCTATTTGTTTCTCGTTAAAATACTGAGTAAGATATTGAAAAGGGGAGAAAGTCGGTTTTTATTGCATATATCGACGTTTCAGGGGGATTAGAGCGGTTTTACGTGTACATCTTCCATCGGTAATATAAACGGAAAATCAACAACATTTTAGTTCATTCTAATGAAAACACATTGTTTTTTATCATTTGTATTGGAAACAACATTGTCATATGTCTTTTCTTGGATCTAAATAATACGAAACCTCGCTCTATGATTTGAAGTTAAAATCCTCAAATATGGTAAAATAGTGACTTTTTTGACGTTTTTCATGTAGTTTGATAATACGTAAATATATTAATTTTTACCAATATTTCGATACTATTTCATGTAGTATCACGATATGTGATTTGGCCTTCAAATCTCAGAATGTCGCATAATATTGCATTTTAAGCAAGTTTTCTTGCATTTGTTTCGTACTAAAAATCATCGAATTTAGCAATATTTTGACGTTTACCATCCCCTTTTCCTCTGTGTGATTTAAACAAAATATAATCGAATTAGGCAATATTTTACCGTTTTTCCACGTTTTTGTGAATTTCTGTTTATGGGTTTTCATTATATATACGATAAAAATGATGCAAACACATAATTGATTAGATAATAACCTTAAATACTTCATTTTCAACCGTCTATTTGTTTCTCGTTAAAATACTGAGTAAGATATTGAAAAGGGGAGAAGTTCGATTTATATTGCATATATCGACGTTTCAGCCGGATTAGAGCTGTTTACGTGTACATCTTCCATCGGTAATATAAACGGAAAATCAACAACATTTTAGTTCATTCTAATGAAAACACATTGTTTTTTATCATTTGTATTGGAAACAACATTGTCATATGTCTTTTCTTGGATCTAAATAATACGAAACCTCGCTCTATGATTTGAAGTTAAAATCCTCAAATATGGTAAAATATTGACTTTTTTCACGTTTTTCATGTAGTTTGATAATACGTAAATATATTCATTTTTACCAATATTTCGACACTATTTCATGTAGTATCACGATATGTGATTTGGCTTTCAAATCTCAGAATTTCGCCTAATATTGCGTTTTAAGCAAGTTTTTCTTGCATTTTGTTTCGTACGAAAATCATCGAATTTAGCAATATTTTGACGTTTATCATCCCCCTTTTCCTTCATATGATTTAAACAAAATATCATCGAATTAGGCAATATTTATCAGTTTTTCCACGTTTTTGTGAATTTTCAGTCTATGGGTATTAATTCATTATAATACGATAAAATGATGCAAACACATAATTGATTGGATAATAGCCTTAAATACTTCATTTTCAATCATCTATTTGTTTCTCGTTAAAATACTGAGTAAGATATTGAAAAGGGGAGAAGTTCGGTTTTTATTGCATATATCGACGTTTCAGCCGGATTAGAGCGGTTTTACGTGTACATCTTCCATCGGTAATATAAACGGAAAATCAACAACATTTTTAGTTAATTCTAATGAAAACACATTGTTTTTTATCATTTGTATTGGAAACAACATTGTCATATGTCTTTTCTTGAATCTAAATAATACGAAACCTCGCTCTATGATTTGAAGTTAAAATCCTCAAATATGGTAAAATAGTGACTTTTTTCACGTTTTTCATGTAGTTTGATAATACGTAAATATATTAATTTTTACCAATATTTCGATACTATTTCATGTAGTATCACGATATGTGATTTGGCCTTCAAATCTCAGAATGTCACATAATATGGCATTTTAAGCAAGTTTTCTTGCATTTTGTTTCGTACTAAAAATCATCGAATTTAGCAATATTTTGACGTTTACCATCCCCTTTTCCTCTGTGTGATTTAAACAAAATATCAACGAATTAGGCAATATTTTGCCGTGTTTCCTTATTTTTGTGAATTTTCAGTCTATGGTATATTCATTATATATATGATAAAAATGATGCAAACACATAATTTATTAGATAATAACCTTAAATACTTTATTTTCAATCATCTATTTGTTTCTCGTTAAAATATTGAAATTTGAAAGATTTATTGTAAGATATTGAAAAGGGAGAAGTTCTGTTTTTATTGCATATATCGACGTTTAAGCCGGAATAGAGATGTTTTCGTGTACATCTTCCTTCGGTAATATAAACGGAAAATCAGGAACATTTTAGTTAATTCTAATGAAAACACATTGGTTTTATCATTTGTATTGGAAACAACATTGTCATATGTCTTTTCTTGGATCTAAATAATCCGAAACCTCGCTCTATGTTTTGAAGTTAAAATCCTTAAATATGGTAAAATAGTGACTTTTTTGACGTTTTTCATGTAGTTTGATAATACGTAAATATATTCAATTTTACCAATATTTCGATACTATTTCATGTAGTATCACGATATGTGATTTGGCTTTCAAATCTCAGAATTTCGCATAATATTGCATTTTAAGCAAGTTTTCTTGCATTTTGTTTCGTACGAAAAATCATCGAATTTAGCAATTTTTTGACGTTTATCATCCCCTTTTCCTCTGTGTGATTTAAACAAAATATAATCGAATTAGGCAATATTTTTACCGTTTTTCCACGTTTTTGTGAATTTTCAGTTTATGGTTTTCATTATATATACGATAAAAATGATGCAAACACATAATTGATTAGATAATAACCTTAAATACTTCATTTTCAACCATCTATTTGTTTCGCGTTAAAATACTGAGTAAGATATTGAAAAGGGGGAGAAGTTCGGTTTTTATTGCATATATCGACGTTTCAGCCGGATTAGAGCTGTTTTACGTGTACATCTTCCATCGGTAATATAAACGGAAAATCAACAACATTTTAGTTCATTCTAATGAAAAAAAATTGTTTTTTATCATTTGTAATGGAAACAACATTGTCATATGTCTTTTCTTGGATCTAAATAATACGAAACCTCGCTCTATGATTTGAAGTTAAAATCCTCAAATATGGTAAAATAGTGACTTTTTTCACGTTTTTCATGTAGTTTGATAATACGTAAATATATTCATTTTTACCAATATTTCGACACTATTTCATGTAGTATCACGATATGTGATTTGGCTTTCAAAATCAACAACATTTTAGTTCATTCTAATGAAAACCCATTGTTTTTTATCATTTGTATTGGAAACAACATTCTCATATGTCTTTCTTGGATCTAAATAATACGAAACATCGCTTATGATTTGAAGTTAAAATCCTCAAATATGGTAAAATAGTGACTTTTTTCACGTTTTTCATGTAGTTTGATAATACGTAAATATATTCATTTTACCAATATTTCGACACTATTTCATGTAGTATCACGATATATGATTTGGCTTTCAAAATCAACAACATTTTAGTTCATTCTAATGAAAACCCATTGTTTTTTATCATTTGTATTGGAAACAACATTGTCATATGTCTTTCTTGGATCTAAATAATACGAAACCTCGCTCTATGATTTGAAGTTAAAATCCTCAAATATGGTAAAATAGTGACTTTTTTCACGTTTTTCATGTAGTTTGATAGTACGTAAATATATTAATTTTTACCAATATTTCGATACTATTTCATGTAGTATCACGATATGTGATTTGGCCTTCAAATCTCAGAATGTCGCATAATATTGCATTTTAAGCAAGTTTTCTTGCATTTTGTTTCGTAGTAAAAATCATCGAATTTAGCAATATTTGACGTTTACCATCCCCTTTTCCTCTGTGTGATTTAAACAAAATATAATCGAATTAGGCAATATTTTACCGTTTTTTCCACGTTTTTGTGAATTTTCAGTTTATGTTTTTTTCATTATATATACGATAAAAATTATGCAAACACATAATTGATTAGATAATAACCTTAAATACTTCATTTTCACCATCTATTTGTTTCTCGTTAAAATACTGAGTAAGATATTGAAAAGGCGAGAAGTTCGGTTTTTATTGCATATATAAAAAAGTATATAGATAATAATAGCTTATACATGGTAAATTTTATTGAAAAAGCAAACATGTATAGTAGTGAATTATTTTACAAATTTGTTAGAAAATTGACGGACACTGTAATTTGTGATCATGATATCAAAGAGATCAATTCTAGAGATGCCACTAAATTACACTTCAAATTACTTACTGTGTTTGATTCACTAACTGCTGCTACACATCAACAGGCAGTAGTAGGTTTACAGAAATATATTTTGTACAGTGCATTAGACTATGATAATGCATCTTCCCAAAAAATGAATACTAATAATATTAAGTATAATTTCAGATATGCTAAGATCAATAGAGAGACTTGTGAAATTAATGACACTGATATCCATAGAAATATGGGTGATGATGATGATGAAGATTCTGATAATAATGTTGATGTTGATGGTAGTGGGGATACCCAAGGTCCCTTAGTAATTTTAAAATGTCGAAAAATTAGAAAGAAAGATAAATAAACTTTACTTATTATTTCCTCAAAGTTGAAGAGAATTAGTGACCCTTGCTCTTGAACCAGTACCAGTGCCAGTGCCAGGGGCAGATGGGTGAGGGATGGATGACTGATGATGGGTAAAGAGTGATAATTGTATGTATGACCTGGGTATGGTTTTCCGGTATTCCATGATAATTTAAGTTTTTTTTTTTATTCCTAAAATGAATATATATTGTAACCTTACATACTATATATTAAGTAAACGGTTTATTCAAAACAATATTATTTCAAGACATGGCTATCAATACAGATCAGATAACAATTAAAATTTTAGATTTATCACCTGACATGATACAATTTAAAATAGAAAATATAAATTTAGCTCTAGTAAATGGATTGCGGCGGATTTTTATAGCTGAGACTCCTACTATAGCCATTGATTGGGTTCAAATTAAAAAAAATACAACTATATTAAGTGATGAGTTCATTATTCATCGTCTAGGTCTAATTCCAATACCTTCAGATGAATTCATTAATAAATTAAAGATTCCATGGAAATGTCAATGTATTAACTTTTGTACGAAATGTGCAGTAGAATTTATTTTGGATGTTAAATGTCGTGATGACAAACAATACCTCATAACAACATCTGATATAATACCATCTTTTCACAAAGAAATCCCAATTCCTTTGGTTAAACTTAATAATGGACAAGAATTATGCTTAAAAGCATATGCTATCAAGGGGATTGGCAAAAACCACGCCAAATGGAATCCGACAATTAATATAGATTTTGATTGCTGTAACAACACTTCTTCTTATTTTCTGGAAGATTGTAATAAACGAAAACAATTTTATTTCAATATTGAAAGTTCAGGTGCATTAAAGCCTGAAAATATTATGCTAATAGGCCTAGAAACTTTAAAAAACAAATTAACCTTCTTATTGGATAAATTTAAATGTTAATACTGTAAATAGAATACCAAACCGGGGTGTGTGTGTGTGTGTGTGTGTGTGTGTGTGTGTGTATGTGCCCCCCCAAAAAATGGAATAATAAATGATCAAATATTTATTTTGCTTTTAATTATTCAATAAATGCATTAAGACAGAAATTATTGAGCAAGAAATTGATTAGAAAAATTTAGTTTTTATTAAATCATATTTCGTTTTAACCTGATTAGAGTCGTTTAATTCTATATCTTCATTTAATGTATAAGATGAGAAGTTATTATAAATCCAAATGAAAAGTGCTAAACTTATCAAAAAAATAGGAATTATAATAATAAAAATAAGAACAGTCGAATTGATATTGATTGTTTCTTGTGTGTCATTTGGTATAGTTGAGTTGGTGGTTTCTTCTTTGGGAGTTTCTTCTGTTATTTCTAAAGTTGACTGGCTTTCTTCGGTTGTTGGTGGGGTGGTTGCCTTAATAATTATTATTTCTTCGGTTGAGACAACTGTATATGTTTTCGTCGCTGTATCATTTTCCCATGGTGGTGGTGTTGTGGCCATGGCCGGTCTTTCTTGAGGGGTTGTCGAAGGAGGAGTGGTTTCTGTTTCATCATCATAGGTGTAGTCATTTTCTGATGATGTTGTTGCCTGGCTTTCTTGAGGGGTAGATGCTGTCGTCTCCTCGTGGGTTTCATTATTTGTTGTTGTTGTTGTGGTTATGGTTGTTGTTGAAGGAGGAGTGGTTTCTGTTTCATCATCATAGGTGTAGTCATTTTCTGATGATGTTGTTGCCTGGCTTTCTTGAGGGGTAGATGCTGTCGTCTCCTCGTGGGTTTCATTATTTGTTGTTGTTGTTGTGGTTATGGTTGTTGTTGAAGGAGGAGTGGTTTCTGTTTCATCATCATAGGTGTAGTCATTTTCTGATGATGTTGTTGCCTGGCTTTCTTGAGGGGTAGATGCTGTCGTCTCCTCGTGGGTTTCATTATTTGTTGTTGTTGTTGTGGTTATGGTTGTTGTTGAAGGAGGAGTGGTTTCTGTTTCATCATCATAGGTGTAGTCATTTTCTGATGATGTTGTTGTCTGGCTTTCTTGAGGGGTAGATGCTGTCGTCTCCTCGTGGGTTTCATTATTTGTTGTTGTTGTTGTGGTTATGGTTGTTGTTGAAGGAGGAGTGGTTTCTGTTTCATCATCATAGGTGTAGTCATTTTCTGATGATGTTGTTGCCTGGCTTTCTTGAGGGGTAGATGCTGTCGTCTCCTCGTGGGTTTCATTATTTGTTGTTGTTGTTGTGGTTATGGTTGTTGTTGAAGGAGGAGTGGTTTCTGTTTCATCATCATAGGTGTAGTCATTTTCTGATGATGTTGTTGCCTGGCTTTCTTGAGGGGTAGATGCTGTCTCCTCATAAGTATCGTTGGTTGTTGTGGTCACGCCGCGCCGCTCGAGAACACGCCCACGCAGCCTAGCGTCTACCAAAGGGACGGAGATACGCCTGTCCGAGCTGTCCGAGCTCGGTTCAGAACAGTTGGCCGGACAGAGCGGACGTCCCCGACCTTCACCTCGCCCGCTTTCTTGAGGGGTAGATGCTGTCTCCTCATCAGTTACATTGGTTGTTGTGGTTGTTATTGTTGTTGTTGTTGTTAAGGGTGGCGTAGTTCCTATCTCTTCATCTGAAGTTGACGGGCTTTCTTGAGGGGTGGATGCTGTCTCCTCATCAGTATCATTTTCTGTTGATATTAATACCAGTCTTGGTTTGGCTGTTGTTGAGTTGCTAATAAGAGGTTTAGTTATCTTTTTCTTTTTAGTTGTTGTTGTGTTGTAAGCTGCTCTCTCATTTTCTGAAGTTATCATTAGTGAGACAAATGTAGATGTTTCCGTCACTGTAACATTTTCCCATGATGTTAGAGGGGCTGTTGATGTTTTCTCATTTTCAATTAAGTGGGAAGTTGTAATTGGTGTAGTTGTGTTTTTCTTTTTGGACCACATACAACTTTTGGTAAATCCAACTATTAATATGAGTATTAGCACATTCATTTTCTTTTAGTGTCAGGAAAAGGTTGATATGTGAATCGATCAAAATTCACAGAAGAAATGAAATAAATTTGCTGCAATTTACTATATTTATATGGTCCACTAGGAAAATCGAGCACAAGACACTGCCAGGGTAGCAGGCTGTCACAAACCCCGTTAACAGCACTAGCCTGTGTGAGAGAGAGACACACACACACGTCCGCTCTCTCCGGGAGGCAGCGTGCCACTGTAAAGAAAAGGAGCCGGAGGATCATTTTTTATCTCCTCTCTCCATGGTGTTGGTGCCGGAAGCACTCAACTATCTTTTAATATCCAATCATGTTTGCTCCCAGTATGTGATTTACCTACCAATTTCAGAAGATTTTCGCAAATTTTTTAGGCTAATTTCCTTACAAACGGTGATTTACTAAAAAAAAAAAAAAAAATAGAATTTAGTTTTGTTAAAAAAAAAAATATAGCATATTGGAATAATACAAAAATCTATTAATTTCTTTTAATAATTTTTAGTTTTACATTATCATTTTTAATGTATAATTTCTTATTAGAACATATTAAGGAAATTTAATGCTGCTTCCTCTTGATTTTCATAATTAATACAATTCTCCTCTTCATTTAATTCTCCAACTAAAGGAGCTACTATTTTACTATTTTCCACATCTAAATTACACTTCTCTGCCTCTTTAAAATCGTCCTCATTAACTTTTTTCTCAATTTTTATTCGTTTGAATGGTGGTTCTTCAGCTGTGACACTTCCATTACATATAGGTTCTTCTACCTGAACTTCATCTATTACTTTAGAAATAATATCTTTATATTTGGGCATTAGTTTCTTCCTAATGCTATTATTAGTTAAAAGAATTTGTTTAATTGCATCAGAGGCTTGATTTCGGATATTGTTAGCTGGGACATCTGAATAAAAAACAGAATCTAAATTACGTAGATACAGAATTATTTTGTTATTAAAAACTCCAATTTCAGATAAACCAAATGAAATTAAAGCATTAACAGGACACGGAGATTCTCTAATTTCAACAAAGGTTTCACTTGAGTAAGGGATTCGGTTATGACCAATCCCATATATTTTAGAATTTTTGATGTAAATATTTCCTAGCGGCGAACCCATGTAAACTTCATCTTCTTTAGAGTTGGCCACAAAAGGACAAAATTGAACACCTAAATTTATACGTTGACGCAAACACTCGTTCTGAAATTGTGGCTGTTTTTGTATAAGTATTTCATTACATTTTAAAGAACATTGTTTATCTTTATGACCATCTATATACATTGATGCGCTCCAGATTTTACCCTGGGAAGGTTTATCAATTTTTAATGCCTCAGCTATTGGTTGGATTAGATTTTCTTCAAATATTTTCTGAATATCTTCACCGAATTCAATATTTCCAATCTTATTAGGTACTAAGGCAAATTTTGTTCCTCCCGAAACTATAAAACATTTGACCTCCAACAACTTAACGGTTAAGCTAGTTAAATAATCATTATTAATTCTATAATATTTCATGTTGTTTTGGTTATTTGCCTTGATTTTTTCTTCAAATACAGAACTACCGAGTTTTTCATATTGTTCTTTAAATTTAGTTAATTTCTCTAAAATATTGTTTTTATTCAACTCTCTTAAATTTTCGATGGTTATCAATTTTTTGTGAAGATTGGGTGGATCATTGGGTAGTATATAATAATTCGAACTTGAAGCTTTGTTCAGCATTTCTGCAATAATTTCCATAACCTCTTCATCTTCGTTGATGAAGTTGAGGGTGCTATAATACTTTTCTTCCGTTTGAAGTTGAGGGGGAGGAGGGTGAGATTGATAAATTCCATCTGTAGTCGTTGGTTGGTGATATATTGAGGTTGCATTTTTTTGCCTGAATTATTGTTTGTTGTTGCTGTAGTTGTGTTGTTGCTGCTGGTGGATAGGTAGGAGAAGGTAAATATTGACCATAATATCCTGAGGTATTCATTGTATGAAAGAGTCAAAATGATATAATGAGTTATGAACTTTTGATATCCTAATTATATACTGACTGACTTTTTTTAAAAAAAAAAAAATATATATATATATATATATATATATATATATATATATATATATATATATATATATATATATATATATATATATATATATATATATATATATATATATATATATATATATATATATATATATATATATAACTTTTAATAAAATGTATAATATGAATTTTCTGCCAATGTGTCTCGCCTTATGGCGACAAATGGTAATATAATTAACCACCGATCATCATCATTATCTATCTTATTTTGTTTATTTTCCATAATTATATCATACATATCACACTCCAAACTATAAACAAAAATAAAAAAGGCTAACATCTCTTCGAAACAGTTAGAATTTAATGTGAATAAAATGTCTGTATTATTAATATTGCTACTATTCACCATTGAGATCGTTGGTACCAAATGTGTCAGTTTGCTTACATTACCAGAAAGAAAATGTGATATATTTTTTAAATTGCTAAATTTTCGACATTGAGCATCAGAATCTAGAGTCACCCACATTTTTCTTTTGGTCTTATCATAATGAAAAGTTGTACGTAAAATAAAATTACATTCAGATTTTTTTTTCTTATTCCTATTATTATTATTATTATTATTATTATTATTATTATTATTATTATTATTATTATTATTATTATTATTATTATTATTATTATTATTATTATTAGTAGTAGTAGTAGTAGTACTATACCACCATTTATGTTTTCTAGTCAAAGATGACATATAAAATTTTGAATTTTCTAAACACTCGTAATGAAATGAGGGCCAAATTGAAGTTATTTCAATGCAAGGAATATTTAACAAAAGCTCACAGGCACTCAGATTACAAACTCTATAACCATGTGCAACATGTTTTTCATACAGCTGATATCTTTCATTTTTTTGATAATCCAAGCTTAAGTTTTCTATACTATATTGAGACGCATTTTCTGAATCAGCAGTCTGAATAAGAGCATTAACAGTTTGGCCTATATCAGAAATTAATCCCATTAAACGATTAATTATTTGTATTTGGGGTCTATATGTAATAGCTGGACATAGACACACACTCTTGGGTAAAGTTAAAGCCCTTGGTACTAATGGTACCATTGTATAGTATGAAATATGAGTACCACCTTCTGCTGTTATTGTACCTGGATGAAGTTGCTCAATTTTAGTTCCCAAGCAATAATGAATGCAACTAGTTGATTTATACATATGAAGAGGTCGAATTTTAATGGTACTCAAAAACCGCTGGTGGTTGATCTCATCATCATTTTGATTTATTATTTGATTAAACCATTGTGTTACTTCATTTCTAATATTCTTAAAAATGTGAGCTGGGTCATTGTCCCGTAAAATCATAAGAACATGTTGCAATAAATTTGTTAAGTCACGATGATTACTAAGGTTGATACGTTTTTTATAACCACTGATTTTACATTTATTGCCAACTTGTCTTTCTTGTATAGCCATATAATGTTTTTTTTTTATTAGCACTAGAACACCAAATGCATTTTCGAAAGCTAGTTTGAGATAACATGTAGAAGGTATATCTTGTCTGAGATTAGTATTATAACGATTAGCCAATTCATCTCCAGTTCCTGCTGAACGAGATACCTTCAGAAATAATGAATCAGTGTCGCCATATAAAACTGTCGCTCCAATTCCATTTTCATCTTTAGTATAAAAATTTTGAGCCCGATTAAGATGATACCGACCATAACCAGTAACCATGCATGGGACCAGTTCATCTGCGAGTAGTTTAATGGCCGCCATTGCCCCGTAAATAGAATTTACCATAATCTTAAGAGCGTTAGCTTGAGTGGTCATTCCTAATTTTTTCATAATACCTCGTTCATTTACTAATTTTTCACATATCTGACGTAATGGTGATTGAGTGTATGGTTTTCCTTCTTGGACTTTAACACTAACATAAGCAAAATAAGGATCTTCATCCATAATAAGTATATGAAATAAATTTTCATCAACTTCTGGGAGTTGACAACGTGAAATTCGAGTCACGAACCCTCGATTTAAATTATAGTCAATAATTAAACTAGGATATAATGAACAAAAATCAAAAACAAATATTGAATGAGTATTAGAAGCTAAATGTACTCCAATTTTCGGTTCAAGAACTTCAGCGCCTTTGTAAGTGTTTTTTCTACCTGTATCCAAATGATCCTTTTGTTCGATGGAATGTCTAGCGTATCGATTTTGTGGAAGAATACGACCTATTTCCCATTGAGATTGTGAATAACAGTTTACTTTATTAATGAGATGTTCGTCAATAGGAGCCGTATAAATTGAATTAAGTAAATTTATAAGGTAACGTCTCACAATAGCTGTAGAACTGGCACCAAGACAATGGTATGGGTCAAGGTCGCCCATACGAGATAAACCCATTGTAATTCTAATAGTATTAAGGTGCCCATTCAATTGAGTGACCAGATCCACATCTACAGTACAATAATCTAGAAAATTTTCAAAAAAAAAACTATCCGGTTCCTCTCCATTGTCCTCTAAATTTTTATACATTTTATTTATAGCTACAATATTAAAATCTACTTTATTGCGGCCCAGTATAGCTTCTGCACAAGCATCTAAACTATCAGAAGGTGGTTCAAGAAACTTACCAACTGGAAAAATTTTTTTACGGCAAATCATAACATCTACATCTAAAATCCAAGGTGGAGTCATATGGGGTACGGTTCTCATATCACAATATGACTTTAAAGTGTAAGTGTGGAAAAATAAATGTCCAGGTAAAAGACCATGAAATAGTGCTCGTTTGAAGAGGAATGGATGGTCGTATCCATCAGTGTTATAACCAGTAGCAAAAATATGTTGAGGTTTGCTTAGTAACTCCAAAGATCGAGAAAGAGTTTGTTTTTCTGAAGAAAAGATTTCAACATGGATCGAAATTCCTTGTTTAGTTATCATGGAAAATTCTCTATTTTTGTTTTGAGAATTTGGATAATATACAACCAAAAGGGTATTTATGTCACTTAATTCAGTTGGATATTGGGCATTCATTACAGTTGCTGTCTGAAAAGAAGTAGCAACTAACCTATCATTTGAACTATCCCCTAGAGGAATGGCACCAGTTAAATCATGCCGACTAGTTTCTATATCAAATGAGAGGATCCGATATGGTGGAAAAAAGTTGTCGATATCCCCACTCACAAAAACAAGTTGATTGTCATGTACTTTAAATAAACCCCTAGATTGAAATTTTGGATTGTGTCGTCGTTCACAGTCAAAATAACATTGGTATGAATTAAAATATTTACCCATAGCATTAATACCAAATGGATGATAGTTATATTTTAGAAAGTTAAAGAGATCCATACACCTACGATAACCTTTACAAAAAACGCGAGCGGCGTAACCTCGATATTTTTCCAATTGCAAATCTTCCAATGAGGCTTCGCCCATAATCAAATGACCACTCTGACTATGTTCAGCTTCAAGAGTATAATAATCTATCAGCCCACAATTATACAAAAATATCATAGAACGATCAAATAGTTCACGTTGTTGTGTAACTAAAACTAAGTGATCAAAATTTGATGCATTAAAAATTACTCGTATAGGGTCTTGTGGTACTATATTTTCACGATTTAAACCACTATCTTGAATTTGACTTTGAGGCACTGGAATCCCATAAAATTCTTGTTCTTCAACATTCCATGAATATATCCACACATAATCTAGCATGGATAATTCAACTAGTTTGGGTTTCATATTTAAGTTTACAAGAAGAGAAAGGTAGAAGAAGGATAAATATACTGTCATATATTTTTTTATTTTTTTTGTTCTTGTATTATAATACTATAATATTCTTCTGCCATATAAATATAACACAATTAGTTTTTTATATAGTGAAACATTTTACATTTGTTTAATCAATTTCATCATTACTTGACTTGATGATAACACTTTCAAATAGTACAGTCAACATTTTTAGGTTGTCACTATTTAATGACTTTGAATGTTGATGAATTATATCTGTTATTCTAATGAATGATATTGATTTATTGTCAGTCATTAAATAATCCTTAACCCATTTATTTTTCTCGGGAGAGAGATTGGGAAAAATAATATGGATTAAAAATGTATTTGAACAGAGTGTTATTTGGTAAAAAACATCTAATTCTTTATAATCTAATTCTTTATCGTTTTCTATAAATAAAATTTCTAGATCAATATTAGCAGTTGTTTGTTTATCATGATCTTTCTTTTTCAACTTTTTTTTTTTTTTTTTTGTTTTTTTCTTCTTCTTCTGCAAATCCATTATTAATGCCAAATGGGACAGTTAAGAGTTATTTAATTTCTGCATAATGAACACCACACCATCTTTAACTGTAAAAAAAAAAAAAAAGGAAATTACCATAATTTATTAGAAAAATTGACTATTTCATAATGAAAGTATATCATTTCAGAGAAAAATGAGGCAAAAAAAAAAAAAAAAGGACAGTTCAATAATTTGAAAATTAAATTTAATTAATTAACACTTTTCTGAGAACTTCATTTGGATTTACGGGAAGATTTATTTAAGTGCTTGTCGGATCACGACTTACATTTACGGACTGTGTTATAGTGGGTATTGTCACGTGGGGGTGGGCGGTCCGGGGCTCTGCTAACACTTAGCTGCTAGGGGCTCAAAGGGCCCAAATACTCAGCCCCTCCGACTCCCTGGATTCACCGGAGTCTCCTTGGTCACACAAGATAGGACCAACAATGCCCACCTCCGCAGGTCTTTGCTTCCACCACAAAGGGGTGCCACTGATTCACCCTGGAAGCCCCTCAGTCAACCACGGGGAAACTGCTGTTAACAGTTCCGGCCTAGACCCGTGGGGGAGTGAAGGAAGACTCAGGCTTACCTATAACCATAACCTCCCTGAGTCTTGCCTGCCAGACAAAAAAGGTTGCAGGAACTCCTTTCCCGCCTGTCTTCTCTATCTTCCTCTTAGCAAGGTCGCCAGCTGGGTTATTATATCTGCACCCCAGCAATGCAGTTCAGTGGGTGTATCATATATCGTTTGTAGCCAGAAATGTATGCTCAATAGAGAAATATCACAAATGGAGGCACACTCAAACACAGTAATAAAATGTGTGGATTTACTGACGCAAATTACATGAACACACACACACAATCACAAGTAATACATGAATATGGATAATGAGTCTGGAGATCGTCAGCCTCTTCTTCCACGACCTCCAACACTCCTTCACTTGGGCAGGAAGACAGGAGTCTCACACTCTCACAGGAGGGCCTCTTCACCACGTCGGCACCTCTTCTTCACTGTCCTGCCATCCATACACACTGTCCTCTCTGACAGTCCTGGACACAAGCTGCTTTGCAGCCTATTCTACTATTAAAGAAATAAAGTCTTGCTGCCACATACACGAGTAAATATTGTGGCCTAACTAGCCTACTCATACAAGGGGTAATGGGAGGGAAAACTGATCTACCTTACACTCCTGGCTCACGACGCCTGTCCCTCGATGGTGTGAGGTTCCCACGCTTCCTGGGGTCGATCCTCGACGATCCAGGACGTTCCACAGGTCCTCAGGTGTCGTGAAGCCTTCGCGTCGTCGCCGTTCCAATCCCTGAGATTCAGCTGCCCCAATCCTGGTTCATCGATGGGCGCTGAGCTAATCACTATTTTTCCCCACACTCGCCTCTCCCACAGGGCGTCGCTCCTTGTCCTAGGCACTGTGTCGTCCTTCCAAGATTCTCAGTGGATATGACCCCAGTCACAGCAGGGCTTGCTCGCCCACCTTCCAGACCTCAACGTCCAGCCAGCGGCGCCGCCCAGCGTCGTCGCCGACTGTTTTCCAAGTTTGGCACTTTTCTGCTCACTGAACTTGGTTCCTCTTTGGCTTCCCAGAAGCGCAGGGTCTCCAATGACTGTGAGGGGCAGCGAAGGCCAGCTCAATCCACTGAACAAGGCTCGCAGAGCCTCCAATCTTTGAGAGCAGACCGAGGCGCGTCCTGTCGCTTCCACGGTCAGTACAACTCTGACGTTGGCGCCGCCCGGGGCACTCGGTGACGTCATGGCGGGCCCTGATTTGTCGCCCGCGACCACGTCGGCCAATCCGCGATCGGCTTGTCTCCCTTCCAAAAGGTCATATCTGCCGCAGGGGATACTGTTTCATTTTATAACAGGGCGCCAATTTTCCTTTATTTACAACTTATAATATAACCTCCTTCCATTAAATGGCAGCCGGTCTGGTCGCCACATATATCACTAGACTCCCTGAACCTCAGAGAGTCAGTAGGGAGAGCTGATATGACTCTTAAAGCCGGCAAACGAAAGAAATAGGAGAGGGCACCGTAACATACCCCTCCCCTTAAAATAAGAGTCATATCGGAAGAGCAGCACTCAAGAGGGCCATCTATACTCTTGCTCCCTCCGTTCCTGAAGTGTCACTCCTCCAGTTGGTGACGTGGCTCGTACCACCTTGCCAGTCACTTGCCTCATTGTATCTCCACCTCGCATAGGAACGGGTGTGATGGGTGTTCCCTGAACACCTACAAGAAATCCTCTCGCCGTGGCTACGAGTGTAGCCCCACGGCTCGTTACCACTGTAAGAGTCAGTGCATGCGGCGCCTCCACCGCGTCGTGCACTCCGAGATAGTCTTGCATTTCCACTGCGTCCTACAGGTACTCCATGTTTCCTCTCATGATCTCCTCTTCGCCAATCTTCTCTCTTCTCGGTTCCTCTTCTCCCGTAGGTGCGTTGTCTCCTCACAGTGGCACTTGTAACCTGTACTCCATCCAGCAGCTTCCTCTCTTCCACACTAGGCTTTTGCGATGGCCCAATGCCCCTCTGGTTAGGCTGGCGCCTACCCTGGGTGTACCTATTCCCTGCTTTCTTCGTATTGCCTTTCCTATACCACTCGCTCCTTCGTTCCCGACGAACATCTTCACTCCTCCATGAGATTCTCTTCCCTGCAGACGTCTTCTTCGGTTCGTGGTTGGGCTCATCCACCTCCCTGTGGCTCACCTCACTACGGTGGTTCATCTTGCACCTACCACTATTCATCTGGCCGGCATAGGGTGCCTTGCGTCGTGGCTCCTCCACTCTGCCCCTCACCGCCGTTCGCTCATCCACTGAGCTTACTTTATTCACGTTTCGGTATGGAGGGAGTGCAGTCTGCAGCCTCTTCACCGCCCCAGGCGTTTGTACAGCTGCTCCTCGCCACTCCTCCACACGCATCATCAGGCTTAGTCGGAGGTCTTCGTCGGGGTTTTCCACTACCTCCGACGACCTCTCTGCCCTCTCGCCCACGTTGTCGTCGTCTCTGGCGACGTTTTCCCTGTCGAAGTCGGCTTCCTCACTATTATTTGGAGCGACTGATACCTCACCTGGCAGGGTTGTACCGCTGCTTGAAACATAGGCACTCCTGGCCCAATCGGGTTGTATCCTGCCTCCTCTGAGGTCATTACCCAGCACCATCTGTACATGCTCTAGGGGTAACTTAGGGGCTACAGCTACTATAGCTCTCTCGACTCCGTAGTCGGCAATCAGCTGTACTTCGTGAAGTGGCAACCTGTATTCCTCCCCCACACTGCGTATCCTCACCACTCCCACAGGTGAATCATTAAATTCCTTGGGGAGAATACTCCTGGTCACCATACTTATGTCAGCACCCGTATCTCGAAGAACGGCAACCTCCACTGGGTCTGACTTTCCAAACTTCACGTTGGCCCCGAAAACGAAGGGATGTTCACCCAACTTCATTTCCCAACCATTCACGTTGGGTCCACTATAATATGGGGTGTGAACAAACACTCTCTCCTCTTCCAACATTAATCCTACATTCCTTTGGTGCTCCTCACACTCGCGGGCATAATGTCCTCTCACGCCACAGTTGTAGCATCGGCTGCCTCTCCTGGGCGGCCACTCGCCAGTCACTCTGGCGGTACCACTTGCAGACGTCCCCTGGGTCCTCCTTGGACTCCCTGTCGTCGTGTCCGGGACTGCAGCATTTGCTCCCGAGTTAGGTCCACTGCTCACAGCTTGGGGCTTCCTCCCCGCGTCTCTTGAGCTCTTGAACCACGTTACTTCATCGGGCACACTACTCTTGGGAGAGTCCCCACCCGTCCTCGCTCCTCCTGAACTCCTAAGGTTCCCTCCCGACCTGGGGTAAGGCGAGTGTCTGGGCGGCCCCTCCCTCCTGCTATGTAGTGCCTCCTCCAGCATGTCGGCTCGATCCGCTGCAGCCTTCAGGTCCTTAATACCTGCTTCTCTCACCCTTACTCGCAACTCAGGATGGAGCACCGACATGAACTTCTCCATCACTATCAGTCGTTTAACATCATCCACCGACTCCGCTTCCTCCGCCTTCAACCATCGTAGGAATTTCCGTTCCATCTCCCTGGCGGTCTCGGCGTAAGTCTTTCCCGACGCTCTTGTACACTCTCTGAACCGCTTCCGGTACATCTCCGGAGTCAGCCGGAATGAGTGGAGAACCGCATTCTTAATCGCGTCATAATTAGTACACTCCTCTAGGTCCAGCATGTTATAGGCTTCCCGGGCCTCACCAGTCAACCTGCCCTGGACCAGAGCAGCCCAATCATCTTCCGGCCACTCCTTCAGAGTCGCTATCCGTTCAAAGTGTTCGAAGAACGCCTCAGCTTCTTGTGGTTCGAACGTAGGTAAGTCACGTTCCCTTACCTTGAGGTCATCCCGCCGTGCAGGTAGTGAGGGCAGACCACGTTCAACGCGACGCAATTCGACTTCTTTCTTTGCCTTTATCTCCTCCAGTCGCTGTTGTCTCTCTCCTTCTTCTCGCTGCAGCTGCAGCCGTGCTTCTCGCTCACCTCGCTGCAGCTCAGCTGCACGTTCCTCTCGCTGCAGCTCAGCTGCACGTTCCTCTCGCTGCAGCTCAGCTGCACGTTCCTCTCGCTGCAGCTCAGCTGCACGTTCCTCTCGCTGCATTTGCGCTTCTCTTTCCTCTCGTCGCAGCTGGGCTTCCAGTTGCATCTTCATTATTTCCAGTTGCAGGCTCCTCTTACTACAGCTGGACCTTCCACTGCTCCCATGTTCACTGTGAATTCTCTCCACACTGGTAGGCGCTTGGGGTGGCCCTAGTCGGGACGGTTCACCTTGCGACGGCTCTCCTCGGGACGGCTCCTCTTGAGATGGCTCCTCTCCCGTCGCTTCCTCTCGAGCTGTGAGCTGTGCCATGATCTCTATCCTTCGCTCCGCTACCTTAGTCGTCCTCAACCTGATCCCAATGTGGTTTGCCACTTGTTGGAGCTGGGCCTTGGTGCACTCTTCCAAAATTCCCTCGTCCCTTGCGTCAATAAATTTCTTTACTTTGTCTTCCTCCATCTCTATATCATTGAGCATACACGACAGCACAGACAAGTTAGTAGGCACTAATTTCACCGTTTCAGTCCCTTAGCTGGTTGAGTAACAGTACCACCGAATTCACTGGCCACACTGTATTAGTACCCTGGCAACACTTGTCTTGCAATTTGGTCCACACTGTAGCTTGATCCACGCTTCCTGGCGAAGTTCCCAGTTCTTGGCTACTGGGGTTCGAATCCTGGCAAGGTCGCCAGTTCTCTTGTCACGTGGGGGTGGGCGGTCCGGGGCTCTGCTAACACTTAGCTGCTAGGGGCTCAAAGGGCCCAAATACTCAGCCCCTCCGACTCCCTGGATTCACCGGAGTCTCCTTGGTCACACAAGATAGGACCAACCCAGCAAACACAAATCATCTACACAACGTTCGCCTATCTCTTGCCATAGGTGTGGGAATGATTTGCATTGAGAATGGTGCAGGAGAGCCTTTGAGAAACTTTTACTCAAAAAATCCAAACACAAAGGTTTAATTATAAATTGTTTTTCTACAATTATTTTCTTCCAAATGTAAAACAAATAGTTTTTACATGTTTAAATATAAAATTTATGGTGTATTTTTGTAAAATTCATTAATAAATTGTGAATGATATATATTGGCTGAGTGAAACCTTTATAATCCATTTAGTTATAATTTGAACAGAAAAAAGTATTTTTCCAAATTTTCTAAAAATTGCTCTTTTTAACACAATTTGACTCCTTATACATTCCACTAAACACTATATCATGTTTAAATATATAATTTATGTATTATTCTCTAAAATAATTTATATAAATTATATAAGTTGCTGGAAAGTGGTGTTAAGGATTTTGAAAACATTTTGTTGTGTTAATATGTTCTTATTAACTATGTCTCAAGTTCACAGTTTATCAAACAAGAATATTAACATTCGTCAACTCTTAAAATCTTATATGTTATCTTGCTGGTGCAAAAAAGGGTGAATCTTTAGGAACAGCTATAGTATCTATATATCACAAATGGTGTTTTCCCTAACTCAAACAATGTAGGGTTTATTATTCTACACATATTTCTAATGACTCTTAGATGTTTACATTCTCTGAAGTATAATTGTGAAGGCTGTGTCCATCACTCTCAACACAGATTCTTAAACTCGTCTCTGCAGGTTCAACTATATAATTAGTTTCCATTTTGAATTTCCATGGACATTTGTATCCAAAATGAAACCAATGTGGTTTCCTTCAGTGCCTTCAGCCAGCACATTTGCTCATTCATTTCCACAGATTCCAACAAGGTAGGGGATTTACAGAAATTTGTATATTCATATTGTTATATATTAAAAATATGAATGCAGTTCAATATGATAAGACAAATACATGAGTTTATGATAAATTCGTTTTCTGTGATATACCATTGATATGCTCTTTTTTTCTTTAAACGGCAGACTAAACTAAAGTGCTCACATCAACAGATTTGATGTATAAATGGTCAACGCTCAACAGAGTTAGTATAAATGTATTAGTATAAATCTTACTTGTCTCATTGTTAATTCACATTCAATGTCAACTTGTGGTTTTGATGTGGCACGTTTGGCCAAGACACCCCACCCCATTATGCACCCCATACCCATCTTGTGGGCGGTTGTGGAAAGGGTTACAGAGGCACATAATGGGCTCAGGGACTGAACCCCACAATTCATTTAGCTAAGCAAGTTACAATCTTGATGAGCTAGTTACAAAATTCAATATAAGTCATCACATCAACAATGGGTTCGAGATCGACCTCAAGTACAGGTTCTAAATTAAGCAACTGACATATGTGGAGAGCTAGTATCAAAATTTATATGTTTGTCCTGCACACCGTCCCCCATCCAGTGGGCAGCGGTGGATAGGTTACAATCACTTAGTTGTTATCTACAGTTAGCAAACTGGGGATATTTGGCTAAAATTTCTGGTAGCAGATCATTTTGAATGAAATATTGACACATCGCTGGAACATTGGTTATAGAATTGTCTCTAAATTCATGTATCTTTTCGCACTCCATCACATAGTGACGGAGGGTGTGCGAATAATTTTGTTGACACAGTTTACATTTGGTCAGGTCTACATCAGCAGATAATGAGAATTCCCAGAGATACTTGTAACCGAGTCTAAGCCGAGCAGTAGTAACATCTAGAAGTCTGCTGATTTTATTGGATGATCCATAGATGTGTGGCTCCTCTTGTATGATATGTATGATAGATGGAATTACTAGTTCCAGTTTCTAGGCAGGCGATGAGTACTCACAATAACCTTAATTAAGCGTCAAAACAAAAATGTGTATACTCTTTTTACTCTCCTGACCTTAGTTCTCGAGCTATGTATTTCATTTTGGTACCAACGTGTTCGCAATAACATTCTCTAGAAGAAAATCAGCAAAAACGGTCACCAAAAGTTATATGAATACCAGCACCCAATAAATACCTACGTAGATGACTCGCCGTGAGTGCCCAAGAGCAACAAAATGTTTTTACTCTTGGGATTGTTATCACTTCCACACTTGTCCTACAGCGTTAATTTTGGTATCAATGTACTCGCAATGAAATTCCCAACACGGTGATATGAATATAAACGTAGAATAATGGTCGCTGCCCACCCGCAAGAGTGTGGGAAGTGGCGGAACTGTTACCCAGTATTGGTGACAAGACGACACATGGGCGATACAGTGCTTTGAAAGTTTATAATTATATCACTGTCCTGACATTATTATTGTATGTACGTCATTCATTTTTGTGCCAATGTTTTCGCAATAGAATGTTCTATGAGCCCGTAGGTAAAAAAGAGCAACAAAGCGTAAGATAGAATAGCACCATATATAAAACAACGCTGGTACATATCAGTGAGCGTCAAACACACACGAAATGTGTGTGTTTGATGGTGGTCAAACGATGTTTGATGTGTTTGATCAGGTGATGTCCTGATCCGCATAATTAAAGTATGAATTATGTTGAGAAAAAATAAGAAAAAAGGGAAAAAACAGGGGTGGGAGAAACATGACAGAAAAAGAGTAAAAATACAATTTGGTCAACAAAACAGCATTGTTTAAAATAAAAGATATGGATTGACATTTTGGGGGTTAGGTTGGTAGGTTACATTGAGTTAATTAGGTAGTACTTAGTGTTTATCTGTTATAGATAGGAGCTGCCTGGTATGGGCCAATAGGCCTTCTGCAGTTACCTTTGTTTTTATGTTTTTGCCCTGTAACCTAAATGGTTAGAGAGGCACATATATGGGCTTAGGGACTGAACCCCACACTACATTTAGCTAAGCTGGTTACAATCTTGATGATATAGTTACAAAATTCAATATAAGTCATCACATCAACAATGGGTTCGAGATCGACCTCAAGTACAGGTTCTAAATTAAGCAACTGACATATGTGGAGAGCTAGTATCAAAATTTATATGTTTGTCCTGCACACCGTCCCCCATCCAGTGGGCAGCGGTGGATAGGTTACAATCACTTAGTTGTTATCTACAGTTAGCAAACTGGGGATATTTGGCTAAAATTTCTGGTAGCAGATCATTTTGAATGAAATATTGACACATCGCTGGAACATTGGTTATAGAATTGTCTCTAAATTCATGTATCTTTTCGCACTCCATCACATAGTGACGGAGGGTGTGCGAATAATTTTGTTGACACAGTTTACATTTGGTCAGGTCTACATCAGCAGATAATGAGAATTCCCAGAGATACTTGTAACCGAGTCTAAGCCGAGCAGTAGTAACATCTAGAAGTCTGCTGATTTTATTGGATGATCCATAGATGTGTGGCTCCTCTTGTATGATATGTATGATAGATGGAATTACTAGTTCCAGTTTCTAGGCAGGCGATGAGTACTCACAATAACCTTAATTAAGCGTCAAAACAAAAATGTGTATACTCTTTTTACTCTCCTGACCTTAGTTCTCGAGCTATGTATTTCATTTTGGTACCAACGTGTTCGCAATAACATTCTCTAGAAGAAAATCAGCAAAAACGGTCACCAAAAGTTATATGAATACCAGCACCCAATAAATACCTACGTAGATGACTCGCCGTGAGTGCCCAAGAGCAACAAAATGTTTTTACTCTTGGGATTGTTATCACTTCCACACTTGTCCTACAGCGTTAATTTTGGTATCAATGTACTCGCAATGAAATTCCCAACACGGTGATATGAATATAAACGTAGAATAATGGTCGCTGCCCACCCGCAAGAGTGTGGGAAGTGGCGGAACTGTTACCCAGTATTGGTGACAAGACGACACATGGGCGATACAGTGCTTTGAAAGTTTATAATTATATCACTGTCCTGACCTTATTATTGTATGTACGTCATTCATTTTTGTGCCAATGTTTTCGCAATAGAATGTTCTATGAGCCCGTAGGTAAAAAAGAGCAACAAAGCGTAAGATAGAATAGCACCATATATAAAACAACGCTGGTACATATCAGTGAGCGTCAAACACACACGAAATGTGTGTGTTTGATGGTGGTCAAACGATGTTTGATGTGTTTGATCAGGTGATGTCCTGATCCGCATAATTAAAGTATGAATTATGTTGAGAAAAAATAAGAAAAAAGGGAAAAAACAGGGGTGGGAGAAACATGACAGAAAAAGAGTAAAAATACAATTTGGTCAACAAAACAGCATTGTTTAAAATAAAAGATATGGATTGACATTTTGGGGGTTAGGTTGGTAGGTTACATTGAGTTAATTAGGTAGTACTTAGTGTTTATCTGTTATAGATAGGAGCTGCCTGGTATGGGCCAATAGGCCTTCTGCAGTTACCTTTGTTTTTATGTTTTTGCCCTGTAACCTAAATGGTTAGAGAGGCACATATATGGGCTTAGGGACTGAACCCCACACTACATTTAGCTAAGCTGGTTACAATCTTGATGATATAGTTACAAAATTCAATATAAGTCATCACATCAACAATGGGTTCGAGATCGACCTCAAGTACAGGTTCTAAATTAAGCAACTGACATATGTGGAGAGCTAGTATCAAAATTTATATGTTTGTCCTGCACACCGTCCCCCATCCAGTGGGCAGCGGTGGATAGGTTACAATCACTTAGTTGTTATCTACAGTTAGCAAACTGGGGATATTTGGCTAAAATTTCTGGTAGCAGATCATTTTGAATGAAATATTGACACATCGCTGGAACATTGGTTATAGAATTGTCTCTAAATTCATGTATCTTTTCGCACTCCATCACATAGTGACGGAGGGTGTGCGAATAATTTTGTTGACACAGTTTACATTTGGTCAGGTCTACATCAGCAGATAATGAGAATTCCCAGAGATACTTGTAACCGAGTCTAAGCCGAGCAGTAGTAACATCTAGAAGTCTGCTGATTTTATTGGATGATCCATAGATGTGTGGCTCCTCTTGTATGATATGTATGATAGATGGAATTACTAGTTCCAGTTTCTAGGCAGGCGATGAGTACTCACAATAACCTTAATTAAGCGTCAAAACAAAAATGTGTATACTCTTTTTACTCTCCTGACCTTAGTTCTCGAGCTATGTATTTCATTTTGGTACCAACGTGTTCGCAATAACATTCTCTAGAAGAAAATCAGCAAAAACGGTCACCAAAAGTTATATGAATACCAGCACCCAATAAATACCTACGTAGATGACTCGCCGTGAGTGCCCAAGAGCAACAAAATGTTTTTACTCTTGGGATTGTTATCACTTCCACACTTGTCCTACAGCGTTAATTTTGGTATCAATGTACTCGCAATGAAATTCCCAACACGGTGATATGAATATAAACGTAGAATAATGGTCGCTGCCCACCCGCAAGAGTGTGGGAAGTGGCGGAACTGTTACCCAGTATTGGTGACAAGACGACACATGGGCGATACAGTGCTTTGAAAGTTTATAATTATATCACTGTCCTGACATTATTATTGTATGTACGTCATTCATTATGTTTGTAAATCAACTATGTATGTATGAAACATTATGTACGTCAACATTATGTTTGTAAATCAACTATGTATGTATGAAAAAAAATGACTAATACGTTCGGCGAATGACTTTGACTTCAACTTCACTTTGACTTCGTTCATTTCATCGTATTTTCCGTAATATATAAAGGTTATGACAATGCAATTATATTATTGTGTGCAAATAAGTTTGAAATTTCATGTACCCTAAAAATATTAAAATAAAGAATAAGAATAATTAAATAATTGTTGTAGTAAATTGTCACACGTTCATCATACGCAAACGAACACACAGTTTGGAGCGTCAGTACAAGACCGCCGCCATTTTAAAACACGGCTTCGAATGTAAGTAATGTTTTTCTCGTACTAACACTGTGTTATACAATAGATTTGGTCTTGAATTCACAAATTTAGTTGTTACATCTGACAGAGTATGTTAGACGGTGTAATGCTGGTCCATGTTAACGTATTTGTGGGCTTGGTTGGTTTAAATGTGGAGGCGAGGCCTGGCTGTGCTAGTGTGTATGTGGAGGCGAGGCATGTACAACACTCCCCAATAGGAAGAGAACCCACTGGGTTCTAGGCTAGGTTAGGCTTATCTGTAATAATTGAATTAAGCCTAGCAAAGCCTAGAACCTAGTTCAGTAATTTAAAAAATGTTGTAACTTGAAAAATGCCATTCAATACATTACACAATTTAAATATTTTCAGGCAATCAACACAACCCTCATGTTGGCTAACCCTCTCTCATGTTGGTCAATAATTTAATTATTTTTTTATGGAGTAATCTTTGCTGTTGAAATGTAGTCTTTTTGAGACTACATTTCAAATGTAGTGTGTGTGGAGGCGTGTATGTTAGGTATTACCTAATATACACGGTGTAATATATCTATCTGTGTGAAATAGATTAAATCCATTTATTTGATATTCAGCTAATAGTTCTGTATTTTCTACATTCATCCATGTTTTGGTAAGTGCAATAATATGTATTGTTTCATTGCAGATTAGAGATTCAAGATAGTTCTAGATTTCCGAAGTACTGAAACGCGCGCCATACAGGCTTGGTGGATCTAGGTGCAAGGTAAAATTATTTACATTTACTTTTGTATTTATGTTTTGTATTTATATGCATATATGCATTTATATGCATTATTCTATAGAATAATAGATCTCGTAATAATTTTGCAAAAATAGTGGCATTTACTATTTTTAAAAGATTATTAAAAAATTTACTGATATGGTGCATTCGGAAGGGCGAAGAGGGAGAACGGCCTGTTGACATAGCTCGGGTGCAGGGGGGGGGGGGGTTGTGTAAAAGCCTGGTTTGTGCCTCGGAGAGGCTATGGGATCCAGTAAGTTCAGTAGAACTTCGGTTTCAACCCTTTTACCCTGTTGTAGCTCAGTCGATTAAGGCAGTGTCTGGGATGCTCCCGGACGCAGGTTCGAATCCTCGTCACGGCCCTTGTGGATTTGTTCATTTGATGCATCACGTTATTGTGATCTGTGTGTGTAATTCTTCACTTGCTACAGCAACAGGAATGTGTGTGTATGTATTTGTGTTGTTGAATATGACCGAAAGTGTAAGATTAATGATTCTAACACAAATCGTCTGAATATTTGTTTTTCTTCACTGTCGAGAGTAGTTAAAAAAATTTACTCGAGTTTATTTTCACACTTTATTTATGGTCCTTAAGTCCCTCTCCTTAATGCTGCTGCTGTTTCTCGCATCTTTGCATCGCTTGTATGTTTGGGGGTTTGGCCTCTTGCTATATATTGATTCCATTTGTGTGTGTTTGGGTCTCAGGCCCTCTCGCAATTTCTGTTGAACAAACCCCTTTTCCTAGTTCTGCATCTCTCCTTTGGTACAAATTTTGTTGTGCTTTTATCATATATTTCACAAAACTTGACATACATTTCATTTACTTCATGTCCTATCAGCAAGTGTTTGTCAAATTCTTTAAGGAAAGTTTATCATCCTGATTGCAGATCTCTAGCGATATTATGTCAACTTCTTGTGGATTCGCAATCATTATTTAATTTACCTTTAGGTGTTCTTTCACCAGCACAGCAACACTGTACCTCTCCCAACCAGTTTAAGATAAAAACTAAGTACTAACTAATTAACTCAATGTAACCTACCTTACCCCCAAAATGACAACCCATGTCTTCTATTTTAAACAATGCTGTTTTGTTGACCAAATTGTATTTTTGTTTTTTTCTGCAATGTTTCCCCCCCCCCCACCACTCTACCACCACATTGAGTTTAGTAGCTCTGTGCACGTCAGGTGCTGTTTAATATACAGACCTACTCCTCCATTTGACCTAGTTTCTCTATCACATCTATATCACTTTGTGCTTTAGCCCTGGTGGAGCTTGGTCCACCAGGCTGTTGTTTGGAGTGGCCCGCAGATCCACATACAGTCTGCATATGATATACAGTCTGTTGATCAATTAAACTACAGTAGTTAGTTTTTATCATCCGAATGCACCAATATGTGTTCATTCTTCCCAGATGAAGGAACTAGGTAATATTCATCATCTGAATGCACCATCTGATGCTTTAACACACTCATGATACACGAGAGGTTTAAAAAACTTTTAAAACTTTTAAAACTTTTTGACCTATGTATTTAAAAGCAATTCTAAAGTTAAAAAGTGTAGCATAGGCCCCTCGCAGAATGTTCTTAATATGATCCTCAGGTTATAGTTTTCTATCTAAAACCACCCCTAGATCTCTTTCTTGATCAGAATTCTTTATAGATCTCAGTGGCTCGATCATAGAAACTGCTCTAAATCCTTGTTGGCCTGGATTGTGGAGGTCATTGGTCTCTATAAAACTAGTAATCTGACTCCTGATCACTCTCAAATAATTTTATTATGTGGGATGTTAGTGCAACTGGTCTATAATTCTTTGCCAATGCTTGTGTTGTGTTGTGTTGTTTTGGTAGTGATGTGCAATGTGTTGTTTTGGTAGTGATTCGTCCAGTTCTGGTAGTAGTGCGGTTGTTGTGTAGTGTAGTACTTGTGTGCTTGTTAATGACTTGTATTCCAGTCTTGTGGGTATCTCCTTTCCCCTACGGGCCAACTGCTTTGTTCTTACCTAGCATTTTGCTTTGTTTGGGTATGAATGTTTGTGTGCCGTATATTTTGCAAAATTTGCCATATATCTCATTATTTACTCCTCTGCCTAGCAACAAGTCTGTCTAATTATACTCATTAACTGTTTTTCAAAGTTCCCCATAGTGTCCTTTATTGAAATCGAGTTCATGAACCGTTTCAATGTTCTTATTTTCTTCTAGATTATATCTTAAAGTATATTTAAATGTTATTGTTATTATTGTTATTAAATGTTATTGTGACATTGCATTGCAATTGAGCTATGTTGTTTACCATACCGTTCATTTCGTGAGTATAAGTATAGATGCCACACTTGTGACAGGTAAAACCATGCCTTTTTTGAAAAACAGCACCGTCTGTTGCACGTAAGAGCAACCCACACTATATTATGTTGCGATATTATTTCAATATTTCCGATTGTATTGATAATTTGAATTTTCATAGATTTCAATTTATTTTCATTTCGATTTAATAATTTTGTGTGACATTGCATTGAAATTGAGCTGTGTTGTTTACCATACTGTTCATTTCATGAGTATAGTTTATTTTTTTATTTTTTTCATTTCATTTTTTTAGCTGTTCTTATTTTTCAGTGATGGGAATATCAGATCATTTGATGTTCCCAATTTTCTGATGGAAGCATCAGACCATTATAGAATGCATCGGATGAGGTAGTTTGGAATGGTGGGGAGGACGAGAGGGGGGTATGGTGGGGAAGACGAGGGGACAGAGGAGAGGGTAATGGTGGGGAGGACGAGGGGACTGGGGAGTTGGGGATGGTGGGGACAGGGGAATGCTGGGGAGGACAAAGGGACAGGTGAATGGGAGATGGTGGGGGAGGAAGAAGGACAGGGGAGGGGAAAATGGTAAGGAGGACGATGGGACAGGGAAGTGGGAATAGTGGGGATGATGTGGGGACAGGGAAGTGGGAAGGACGAGAGGACTGTGGAATGGGGAATAGCAAAGTGAATTATAATTATATATATTAATTAATTCTTATAAATTTCCAGAAGCCTGTATCAACACCCACACTAATGCAACTGAAAGAGATGTTGAGACAAGTATTGCTGATATGTTGAAGAACGCCCCAAACAAACTCGGTGGAAACAGATACAAGGTAAAGTTTGCCAATTTGCTGTAGTCTAATTCAATTTCTTTTTAGTAATCTTCGAGAACATTTATGCTATGAATAAGATAAAATAATGTAACTGATTTTGATTTATTTACTATTTATTATTTATTTACCGTTATTAGTATAATAGATCTCGTAATAATTTTGCAAAAATAATGGCATTTACTATTTTAAAAAGCTCGGGTGCAGAGGGGGGGGTTATGTAAAAGCCTGGTTTGTGCCTCGGAGAGGCTATGGGATCCAGTAAGATCGTCCTTCCTTTCCTCCCTAGAATCTGGATGTAGCAGGTGCTCAATTGTCAAAAGTGAAAAATTGGTTTTGTCTTCCGAATGCACCATTTGTGTAAATTTGCTAATAATCTTTTAAAAATAGTAAATGCCATTATTTTTGCAAAATTATTACGAGATCTATTATACTAATAACGGTTTGATAAAATACAGTAGACTGCCTACTGGATAATAGTTCCAGTCCACCTGTAGACAGGGATCTCACATCAGCTTGTATATTATACAAGGATAAGATTTGATTTACTTTTGTATTTATATGCATATATGCATTTATATGCATTATTCTCTAGAATAATAGATCTCGTAATAATTTTGCAAAAATAGTGGCATTTACTATTTTAAAAAGCTCGGGTGCAGGGGGGGGGGGTTTGTGTAAAAGCCTGGTTTGTGCCTCGGAGAGGCTATGGGATCCAGTAAGATCGTCCTTCCTTTCCTCCCTAGAATCTGGATGTAGCAGGTGCTCAATTGTCAAAAGTGAAAAATTGGTTTTGTCTTCCGAATGCACCATTTCTGTAAATTTGCTAATAATCTTTTAAAAATAGTAAATGCCATTATTTTTGCAAAATTATTACGAGATCTATTATACTAATAACGGTTTGATAAAATACAGTAGACTGCCTACTGGATAATAGTTCCAGTCCACCTGTAGACAGGGATCTCACATCAGCTTGTATATTATACAAGGATAAGATTTGATTTACTTTTGTATTTATATGCATATATGCATTTATATGCATTATTCTCTAGAATAATAGATCTCGTAATAATTTTGCAAAAATAGTGGCATTTACTATTTTAAAAAGCTCGGGTGCAGGGGGGGGGGGTTTGTGTAAAAGCCTGGTTTGTGCCTCGGAGAGGCTATGGGATCCAGTAAGATCGTCCTTCCTTTCCTCCCTAGAATCTGGATGTAGCAGGTGCTCAATTGTCAAAAGTGAAAAATTGGTTTTGTCTTCCGAATGCACCATTTCTGTAAATTTGCTAATAATCTTTTAAAAATAGTAAATGCCATTATTTTTGCAAAATTATTACGAGATCTATTATACTAATAACGGTTTGATAAAATACAGTAGACTGCCTACTGGTTTTACCTGTAATAAGGTTTGATACAGATGATTATGATTATGGTTTTGGCATAATGGAATGCATGATGAAGGAATTATCAAAATTGACATTTTTATCAGGGGATATCCTGAATATTGTCAAAATGACGGAAACCCATATGTCAAAAACACATGGAGATATACCAATCCTGGAAGACATTCTTCCATCCCCACTTGAAACTGTTGAGCAAGTGGAAAGTCTGTCACATGAGCTAAAAGTTAACAGTGAATATAAAAAGAGTATGGTAAGTGTTGCTTAATTCTTTTAGCCTGAGTATGGTAAGTGTTGCTGAATTTTTTTAGCCTTGTACATATGTCTTTTGATTAGTTTTTTTGCAGATGAAGGAAGGTGGGGTGGCACATAATTGATTGTTCAGTGTTATGTTTAAGGTACAAATAAAACAAAAGCAAAAGTTACTCAAATTCGTTGATTTTTGTAATAGTTAAGAAGGAAAATATTTTAATGCTATTTATTTAATACAGTTGGAAATTAGAAAATCTAATGTTGAGATTGAAAGATATATATTATTCTCTATTACCTTACAGCTTATGCATTATTTTAACAGGTCCAGACGCTGTCTCAAATGGGCGGTGCAAGCTGTGGAGACACAGTGAGACGAATGATGAGGAGGATAGGGACCTATGGGGTCTGGTCTCAGTATTCACTCGTTGGGCGCAAGAGGAAACGTGTCTTCAAAACCTTGGATATTTGTAATGTAATAATAAGTACGTAAATTTGACATTTTTTTGGATTATATATATGTCTGCATGTATTATGTATTATACTTGCATGCTTGTTAATGACTTGTATTCTAGTCTTGTGGGTATCTCCTTTCTCCTACGGGCCAAATGCTTTGTTCTTACCTAGCATTTTGCTTTGTTTGGGTATGAATGTTTGTGTACCTTCATTGTATATTTTGCAAAATTTGCCATATATCTCATTACTCCTCTGCCTAGCAACAAGTCTGTCTAATTATACTCAATAACTATTTTTCAAAGTTCCCCATAGTGTCCTTTATTGAAATAGAGTTCATGAACCGTTTCAATATCCTTATTTTCTTCTAGATTATATCTTAAAGTATATTTAAATGTTATTGTGACATTGCATTGCAATTGAGCTGCGTTGTTAACCATTCTGTTCATTTCATGAGTATATTTTATTTTCTATTTTTTCATATCATTTTTTTTATCTGTTTTTATTTTTCAGTGATGGGAATATCAGATCATTTGATGTTCCCATCAGAAAATTGGGAAAGTCAGATCTTTTGATGTTCCCAATTTTCAGATGGAAGCATCAGACCATCATGGAATGCATGGGATGAGGTAGTTTAGAATGGTGGGGAGGACGACAGGGGGGATGGTGGGGAAGACGAGGGAACAGAGGA
>NW_027189159.1:1127182-1167182 GCF_040958095.1 Procambarus clarkii | reverse complement strand
GTGGAACATTAATTAGACATTGATAGGCATATGTCTGGGTGGGGAATTTTATTGTGAGTTCCGTCATATCAAAATAAGCGCTGTAGGATGACTGTGAGGTTGGTAACAAACGAAAGAGTATGAACATTTTGGGTGTTACGGCGAGTCATCTTCGTCTTTATTTACTTCGTGGTGGGATAGCAAATGCTTTGGTGACATTCACTTTTTTGTGCACTAAAGTGTTTTAAACCTTTAATAATCAAATATATGACAAAAGGATAATAATAATAATAATAATAATAATAATAATAATAATAATAATACAACTTTAATCTTACTGTGAATCCTCCAGAAGTAGGACGACCAGTATGTTGCTTATTGATTGGTCAAAAGATAGATGGATACTGAATGTGTTGTGGAGCGGTGGGTGTGTGTGGCTGGGAGCAGGTTGAGCACGATGTGGATGAGGCACACTGGAGCCACAGACTGAAGGTCTGACGGAGGGCTCAGGGTGCTACTCTCCCGGTGGAGAGAAGTGGTGGGGGGGGGGGGTCTTAATTTATATGACATTATGTCTCATTGTTCGTTGTTGCTAGTGAGAAAGCAAATGTTTTTCATTAGTTTGGGAGTTGACTCCTTTCCCTTTTACCCATTTAATCAACCAATATAGATTTCTGAGCCTACTGGGTTTTATTTATCATATCTACAGTTTAAACTGTGTATGAAGTCAATTTATAAACTAGCACCACATCCTAAATAATTTCATTCACTCTCTCATTCACTCTCTCTCTCATTCACTCTCTCTCTCTCTCTCTCATTCACTCTCTCTCTCTCTCTCTCTCTCTCTCTCTCACTCTCTCTCTCTCTCATTCACTCTCTCTCTCTCTCATTCACTCTCTCTCTCTCATTCACTCTCTCTCTCTCTCATTCACTCTCTCTCTCTCTCATTCACTCTCTCTCTCTCTCTCATTCACTCACTCTCTCTCTCTCATTCACTCTCTCTCTCTCTCTCTCTCTCTCTCTCTCTCTCTCTCTCATTCACTCTCTCTCTCTCTTTCTCATTCACTCTCTCTCTTTCTCACTCACTCTCTCTCTCTCTCTCATTCACTCTCTCTCTCTCATTCACTCTCTCTCTCTCTCGTTCTTCTTTTCTTTTCTTTTCTTCCACTAAAATTAAACTAAATTATAAAATATCTTCCAGACAGTCAGCAGCGAGAATTCCACGTGGTGTATAAATTCTACCGTCATAACCACAAATAAGTAAACAAGTACAATACAATAGTTTTATATAAGCATATCCATATAGAGCTATGTCTTTATTAGATGCATCACGTGACAGTTGGGCCATTTTAATAAAGCTTTGACGGTTCATTCCTTCAAGAAAACTTTGATGAGCTCGTTCATTTATTTTGCCGACAATCTGCCATAAATGATCGATTGAAAAACGAGATGATTCAGACTGAATCATACATTTTATAGTATTATTATTACTTACACTAGGAAATATTTTTTCAACAAAATCAACATAGGATGGTGTAGGTTGACGAATAAACTGTAGTAAATCATTATAAGATATCGAAAAAACTTTTTGAGTTTTAGTTATTTTATGACAAATCTTTCTAAGATGAATGAATATATCATATGCTCTCGAGGAAGATTCAGTTATAGCTAAACGATACAGAGCTCCATGAATTTCATTTCTATTAAGACCATATAGGTAATATAACATTAAAATTTCATCATGATCAAAAGCTAAACGTAGACTACCTGGTAAGACAAAATTTGTACGAGGATGGAAAAGAATAACGGCTTCAGCTTCAGAAGCCACATTATGACTTACTGGAATAACTTGCATGGCATCACCATCGAAGTCGGCATGATTACCATGCACAATGCTAGTGGGGATAGCCATGACTGGATAGATCCAAAAAGCTTTCACCCGATGTAAGGTAAAATTTCTATCATCAAGTGTAGGATAACGGTGGGCAAGAACATAACGAGGACAATCTAGTCGTCTCCATACACTAATAGGAAGAATACATTCATCTGGTTCAAGTTCATTACAGGGGGTAATAATGACGCGGGCTGAACCAATGTATCGTTTATTGTGTCCATGTTGACGTATAGAAGAAAATTTACCACTTTTCATTCGACTCAACACTGATCCATAACTCGTTTTAACTTTACTCATATTTACACTAGGATCGGAAATAAGTTTTTTGTAAAACGGCAATGATCGTTGATGATTCATAAGGAAGGCTAAAGGTGGAATTAACCGGTGAATTCCATTCGATAACTTTATATGCACACTATAATTAAGTTCATTAGGATCATTTCTTAATTCAAATTGTGATTGGGTTGTAAGTCGCTCAAATAATATTCTTGGGTTTCTAAAGAGGAATTTATCATGAGTGTTATTATTATCTGCTTTTGATGAACTATTTCCTTGCCAAATATGATTAAGGTAAATTCTAAATTCAGCATATGAATGTTCATATTTTGTTTGGCACGCTTTACATTGCCATCCACCTGTTGTTGGACGAAAAATACGGTTTCTCACTTTAAGATAACGAAAAATAGCATTAGAAAGACCCTGGACTGAATTTGCATTTGGGAATACACTTGATAATAATTTTTCATGGGGTTTGAAAATTAAATGACATTGAGAGCACTTTATAAAACGAGGATAACTATCATTTAAGTTTCTAGTTAAAACTTTATAATTACTCATGTAACGTTTAAATTTATTTCGATCAATACAAATTACACAATTTACAAAGTAACAACTAGGACAGATTGACTGACTAAATGCTATGAAATATTTTAGATCTGTCTTAACCAGTTGGTTTGTTAATTTAGATATTCGTATATACTTATACGATATATTTTCATTTCCAATATTTTGTTTTCCTTTCATGTTGCTTTCAAAATTAGTAGATTTAGATTTAATGTTGCAAATATTTAATACAATGTCATCATAAGTTTCTAATGAAATTTTTAAAGGATTTATTGCATAATATGATTGTTGTTTTTGTCCCAATTGGGAAACTTTTTTACCCATGAAAGCTTTTTCGATATTTAATGATGTATTTTTATATCCCCTAATAGGCATTAACCATTTGTAAGAGGTCATTATAGTGAAAGAGTGTTAGTATTTATGAAAAAAATATTACATCGCGTTCCTATATAAAGTACAGTACCCTTCCTTCTGATATTATTTATTCTCTGACTCCCAAACCTTACAATGGTTAGGAAGAATCCCACTCAAACTAAAACTTCAGCATCAGTTATGGACATGGCAACAATTGCTAATCAACCTGAAGTGGTTGAATTAACTAACAAGAAACAATCACGCAAAAGGAAATCACAATCTCCTAATGCTCTATATCGTAATTTAATGATTATTAATGAAGAACAGGAAGACGAAAAATATTTAATTACATACAATTCAGGTAATAGGAAACTGAAAACCAAGGAAGAAATTATCCAAAAAGTGGATGAAACTTTTCATGTATTTAAAGAAAGTCAAAGAGAAGAAAGTAAATACCGCATCATTGCAGGGCATGAAGATAAAAAAATGGACAAATGCGAAAGTATTTTGATTAAGTTTTATAAAAAAACATTGCCACCATCAATTCCAAATATACCCATTCCCGAAGTTGTGGTAATGGAACCTGATGAAGGAAAAGGAAAAGAAATTTCGGCTTCAGAGTTATCAGTAGAAGAATCATCGCAAGCATTTATATCTCCATCTCCATCAACATCCACAGCAAAAACAGACGCTAACCTTATCCAAGATCCATTATGTTCCTCAGAAAAAGTTGTTTTTAACACCCCTCCATCTTCACCATCACCATCATTTCCTTAGGTACTTAAATTTACTGCCACCACCACCACCACCACAACAACCACCACCAACTCCAACTTTATCCACCCCCCCCCCCCAAAAAAAAAAAAAATGTGGTAATAGAACAGATGATGATGGAAAAGAAGAAAAAGAAGTACTATATATCTCATATCCTTGTTCCATTTTGATCACCATCATAATTCCCTTAGAAACTTAAAATAGAATATTAAAAAAATTGTATAAACTATATGAATTATAAATTTATAACTATAACCACCATAATATAATAAACAAAAATATATAACTTTTTTTTTTTTTCCTAATATATATAGCTTACCATTTCATTCACTATAATTTAGTTCAACATGTTGAAGAACAAAATAGACATAGGACAGATTACATCACTATATCAACCTCCTCCAGATGGTTGTTATGCTGGTGTTGTTGTTGATAGTATATTTAAACATAGAAAACTGACAATAATGAAGAATATTGAAACTATTTTAAAAAGTCTTAATTATCAGCTTCTCTATTTACCATCAAAAAGTAATGAGAATAATGGCACTTATGATGATCTATTAGAGATGTTAGAGATACTTCCACCCAAACTACCAATATGTACCAATTCCTTTCTTGTTATTTATGTGACGCGTGGTAATGCAAATGGATACAATGAAGACGAAGAGTTACTAAATGTACCTCATTATAATAGTTCACCTCTAAATATCAGGCGGCTAGTCGAACAATTTGAAAATGAAATTAACCGGCCCAGTCTTCAAAAAACATATATATTTATTGTGGTTACTGACAACAGTAGCAGCAAAAAAGACTCCTCAGAATCCTCTTCCTTTGTATCTTTTTATACAAAAGCTAACACTAATGTAATGTATGTTAGAACAGAGACATCAACCACATCTTGTTTAGACAAAATACTCCTAATGAATGCTGACCTAAGATCTATTGTATCAATTATTTTAGGGGAATTAAATTCTCTGTAACACTGTTATGAATATGAGAATATATATCGCTGGGAGTTGAATTTTCCAACTGACATAAATTATCAGACAGCTTACTGGGACGAATATTAATGTAATAATGTTGTCGACATTGTGGACATGGAACAATAATGGGCAACAGGCTAGGATAGCTATTTATAACATATGCTATGTTGGAATCTTTTCTAAACCGATCATCTTTCTGGCTATATTTGGCCAGTGTGTGGAATATTCGCCAATAAAATGGGCCCCAAAATTTTGTACCCATACGCTGAGGCAAAGGATATGTTTTTGTGGTAGCTGTCGTATAATGCAATGAACCGGGTGGAAATTTAGATGTGGCTGTTGAAATGAAAGATAATTCGCCTTCAACAAGAGGTACTGCCCCATCAGCTTCTAGTTTATTCAGAAGATCTACCAAATTTGAAACTCCATTAATGCGAAAGTTTGTCTGAAAAAGTTGTTGTAAATATTTTAAGCGACTGATATTATTTATTATATAGGTTTCTAAAGCAAAGAATGAAGGCTTAATTTTATATTTATTATTATTCTTAATTTTACTGTTAATAATAGACTGGGCCTCGAATAAGAAAATATTATGAAGTTCCTTGGGACTTTTTAGTTGGATACCATTATTATCTCTGTCATCATCACCATCTTCATCATCTACATAAACCACCATATTGACGACTGTTTGAAGTGTATATAAAAAGGATGAAATTAAGATATTATTGGCGGACTGAATAGTTGATGAGTTGGTTTGATAAGAAGGGTTTAGAGCTTGAATGTAATAATCTAAGATTATTGAAAACGTATATAATATAAATGTTGGTAAACATAAAATGGCTGGAAATTTTACGTTCCTTTTATTATCAAAAAACAGTTTATAATTGAAAAGACACTGCTGTTGCTGCTGCTTTTCCATTTTTTGTATTTCTCTAAAAACAATATTAATGTTTTAATGATAATTTGTACATGACCCTGGTAACGGGAATATCTTGAGGTTATATTGAGATGATTTGGGGTTATTTAGTGTTCCCGTGACCGGATCCTAGTTAGACCAAGCCGCCAGTGACAGCTGATTAACTCCTAGGTACCTAATTACTACTAGGAATCAGGGGCATCAGGGTGAAAGAAACTCTACCTAATGTTTCTCGCGGGCACCCAGGATTTCGATCCAATGTGCGGTCAACTCAGCTGAGCAGAACAATTTTATTTCGTTAATTTAGATATGAGGTGGAGTATTTTGGAAAAAGTTTTTTTTTTGTTTTGAATTATCCTAAATAAAAAACAATAAGCAATGACTGTATTTTTAATAATAATATTATTCTTTATAACAGTTATAATAATTATTTATTTATGTAAAAGAGGAGAAAGAGGAAGAGACAAAGGAATAGATACAGCAGGTGGAAGTGTAAGTGGCAGTGAAGGAGGAGGTGAAAGAACAGATGCAGGTGGTAGAGGAAGTGAAGGAAGAGGAGGAGGAGGAGGAGGTGAAAGAACAGATGCAGGTGGTAGAGGAAGTGAAGGAGGAGGAGGTGAAGGAACAGATGCAGATGGAAGAGGAAGTGAAGGAGGAGGAGGTGGCGACAAAGGAACAGATGCAGGTGGAAGAGGAAGTGAAGGAGGAGGAGGTGAAGGAACAGATGCAGATGGAAGAGGAAGTGAAGGAGGAGGAGGAGGTGGTGGCAAAGGAACAGATGCAGATGCAGATGGAAGAGGAAGTGAAGGAGGAGGAGGAGGTGGTGGCAAAGGAACAGATGCAGATGCAGATGGAAGAGGAAGTGAAGGAGGAGGAGGAGGCGACAAAGGAACAGATGCAGGTGGAAGAGGAAGTGAAGGAGGAGGAGGAGGAGGTGGCGGCAAAGGAACAGATGCAGGTGGAAGAGGAAGTGAAGGAGGAGGAGGAGGTGGCGACAAAGGAACAGATGCAGATGGAAGAGGAAGTGAAGGAGGAGGAGGAGGAGGAGGAGGAGGTGGTGGCAAAGGAACAGATGCAGATGCAGATGGAAGAGGAAGTGAAGGGGGAGGAGGAGGAGGAGGTGGCGGCAAAGGAACAGATGCAGGTGGTAGAGGAAGTGAAGGAAGAGGAGGAGGAGGTGGCGGCAAAGGAACAGATGCAGATGCAGATGGAAGAGGAAGTGAAGGAGGAGGAGGAGGAGGTGAAGGAACAGATGCAGATGGAAGAGGAAGTGAAGGAGGAGGAGGAGGAGGAGGTGAAGGAACAGATGCAGATGGAAGAGGAAGTGAAGGAGGAGGAGGAGGTGGTGGCAAAGGAACAGATGCAGATGCAGATGGAAGAGGAAGTGAAGGAGGAGGCAAAGAAATTCTTCAAGGCCTATTACAATCTTCTTCAATTAGTCAAATAGAAAATTCTGTGCCTCAGGAACTGGTACAATTCTCTATGACTCAAACAGGGAAACAATACAACAGGAAATCAATTTTAGAATCACTATTCTTCCCTTTTATTGAGGAAGATATAAGAATAAAAACAGGTTTTTTCATTGTTCCTACATTACCATTATCATATAATCTTAAGAATAAATTTGAAATTGAAAATACCATAGTAAAACCTTTTAATACCTTTCTTATTAATTATAATAATGCTCACAAATATTGGCATAATAGTGAATCTTTTCACATAAATAAAATATTGCAAAATTGTGTATATGATAAAGGATATTATTCCAAAAACCCAATTGTTTTAATATTTCCATGGAATATTTCAGATAGTGTTGACGTTACTGATTTCAGTGAAATACGAGATGTCCAGTTAAATAATCATATAGAATCAATACGAGTAAGATCACAAAATGAATCCAAACCAATTTACATGAATAGACTCTGGATATCATGTACCCATGCAGCCAGTCAAGATTTATTTATACAGGGATTTTCAAAATATGATTTCCCAATGGAAGAAGATTCATTACCGCCATTTGTGGTAATGAAACTTGAACTTCAAGAAGGTAACAATGAAGTGGAATTTAAAATTGAGACAAGGAACATTATATTTAAAAATATAAAATTGAACATTAAGGTAGAGGGGTCTGAAGATATGGATATGGTAGAAGAGGTGGAGGGAAAAAAAGGAGAAACTGGAGAAGGAACCACCATTTTCATATAATCCCAATAGACCATTATATACTACTACAGTTCGTTCTCTTCTTTCCTTCCTTCAAAAATATCAATTATCCTCCTCTCTTTTTTGTTTTTTAATGATGGTAAAATTATCATATTATTTTTAATAAACTTGAATCCAATTCAAATTTCTATAAAAGTTATGATACAAAAAATCTAAATAATAGAACAAAATGAAGGAAAGTAGTCATGTACCTATGCCAAATATCAGGATGAGATGAGATTGTTGAACCTCTCCCCCTACTCCTGGTAACCCCAAAATACTATGATGTCAACAGATGGGAGCAGACAGTAGAGAATCCAACATTTGTAAGGATTATGGGGAAATTTATTTTCTCTGTTTATTACTTCAGCCAACAACATATCCTTCAACATCGATCTTAACAGACGTCTGGAATACACCATCATACAGAGTGTCTCTCGACACCAACCAAAAATTTGGGTATCATGAGCTTCAGGATGGCCATAATGAGGTGGAATGTAAGCTGTTAGCTAAAAATATTAATGACCTAGTTCCATTTGATAGAATTAAATTTAATATCAATGTGGAAAGTGATTAGTAATAAGAAGGAAAAGAGGACGAGGATAAGGAGGGAAAGGATGAGAAGTCAGGATTGTGTTGGGACCTTCAGTGAGTGGTCCACACTTGATTAGTGTAAAACAGCTAATAATAATGTAATGATATAAATTATCGTTTCTCCCAATCTCAAAGTGCTTAATCTGTATTTTTTATATATATATATAAATATAATAAGAAACCAAGACTATTTTTTTTCTAAATATGAGCTTCAAAAAGGGAGGAAGATATGATGGATTTTTTCTAGTTAATAATTTAATAAAGTCTCAAGCAATTACAGCCCCCTCTATTCTACAATTTGCTGCTGCCAATTATGGTTTAGATGATTGTCTAGGTACTCGACTGCTTTTAGAAAAAAGACAAGGATTTGGTGGAAACAAATGTATAGAAAAATTTAATCTAGGAAAATATATATACCAGTCTTATCAAGAGGTCAATGAATTGGTAATTAAATTCGGCTTGGGTTTAAACTATTATTTTAACTTTAATAATAATAATAATGATAATAGGGTAAATCAACAACAATCGATTGCCATATATTCTGAAACACAGAAAGAATGGCTTATTGCAGCTCTTGGATGCCTTAGACAACGGGTAATTGTCGTCAGTCTTCCAACAAACTTACCCCCTAAAACAATTATCAATTCTCTTTTGGAAACAGAAATTCGAATTATTATTACCTCTTGTGGACCATTATTAGCTAAACTCCAGAAGGAAATTTTACCTACTTGTCCTCAAATAGATTATGTCATTATCTTAGATGATCATATCAATAAAATAGGACCAACAGTTTCACCATATAAAACGAGTGACAATTTTAACATAATTTCATATTATAGTTTAATATTTGCCGGCCAAGAAAATGAGGATATATGTAAGGATAATATTAAATATATTGATGAGAGTGATGTGGCATTTATCATGTATACCTGTGGTACTATTGACGAACCTAAAGGAGTGAAGTTAACTCATGGTAATATTTTCTCTGCGGTATCAGCATTTTGTATTCGTGCTGATTATCGACAATTGGGGAACTTATACTTAGCATATCTTCCATTGGCTTATGTCACAGAATTAATAATTGAATTATCTTGTATTGCTATGAATATTACAATTGCCTATTCCTCACCCTCTACATTAACTAACAAAAGTCCGCAGATCTTGGAAGGATGTCATGGGGATTTTATTGAAGCTCAACCTACTTGTGTTCTTTTTGTATCCTCTATGTTAAAATATATAATGAATGGAATTACAAAAAATAATTATTCAATTTGGGATCATATAGCCTTTGAAAAAAAAAATAAACTGAAATGGATTACTCATGTTTGGGATAAATATATTTTACGGAAAATATGTGAGCAGTTTTTTGGTAATCGATTGATGACAGTTATCATTGGAGGTGATTTAATTTCAAAAGAGTCATACCAAAAGCTTCGAACGCTATTCAATTGTTCAGTAATAATAGGGTATGGTACCACAGAAACTACGGCTTGTATTACTAGCAGCAACAAAAGTGATGATGTATTACATTGTGGTGATCCTAATTATAGAGTAAAACTATCATTAATTGATTGGATTGAAGGAGATTTTAAAACGACAGATAAGCCGCATCCTAGAGGGGAAGTTGTAGTGAGTGGTCCTATGGTGGCCCGAGAATATTCAAGGATTACTGGAAAAGGAGATGATGGTGGAGATTTTTTCTTATCCAAAAGAGGTATTTGGAGTTTTAAAACTGGTGATATTGGGGAGATTAATTGTGAATCAGGAATGTTACGCATAATTGATCGTAAAATAAATTTCCAGAGATTAAAGAATGGCGAATATGTAAGTTTAGGTGAGATCGAATCTCTCCTAAAGACTCACCCTCTAATTGATAATGTATGTGTTTATGTTTATCCAAATTCTAATATAATCTTAGCTTTAGTTGTGCCATCGCCTCCTATGATTATAAAGATGAGTACCCATTTAAATATTCATTCGTCAGATGTAAGGGTACTTTGTCGACATTCCTGTATAATTAAAACCATTTTAAATGAGATTAGGGCTTATGGTAGGAAATATGGAATTTGTCATTTACCTTCAGCAGTATATCTCTGTCAATTTCCGTGGACTCCAGAATCTGGTTTGGTTTCCTTAACTTACAAAATTAGGCGGCATGTCATTTTCAAATATTATGAGGAAAAATTGAAAGCCATGTATGTGGCCCTTTTAAAATAAAAAATATAAAAGGGAATTTTAATGATTGATTATCCTCCTCCTCGTAATCTTAATACCAAGTGGAGGGTTGAATCCTTTTGAATATTATAATCACTTATAGTGTGTTGATCATCTAACTGTTTCCCGGAAAATATCAACCTCTGTTGATCTGGTGGTATACCTTCTTTATCTTGAATTTTGTTTTTTACACTTTGAATAGATTCATTAGACTCCACATCTACTGTTATTGATTTTCCAGATAAAGTTTTTACAAATATTTGCATTTTGGTAATTTGTTTATTTTTATATATATATTTTTTTAATAATAATATATAATTTTATAATAATAAAAAATATGAATGTTGAACATAACTCTTATGATTATAAAGGATATCTCAATAAATTAGAAGAGTTAAAAATGTACCAATTAAAGTTAACTTATTACTTATTTGATCAAACTAGAATATTATGTTATAATATTACTATTGAACTGGAAAACATGATTGAATATACAAAAAAAATACAAATTATAACAAGTAATATTTATGAACATAATCAATTTAGAATTCTTATGTATCTAATTAAACATAATAGGATTCCTGTTCAACTTGCATCGAGTGATGAAGAAGTATTTTCACATATTCAAAATAAAAATAAAAATACTTCTATAATTATGACTGAAAAATCTTATCATCATCTTATAGTTATGAAACATATTATTTTAAAATTATTTAAATTCCAAAAAGATCTATTTTATTATATATATGTTTTGTATTCCAAATTATTATTTATTATAAGTGGTATGGAAAATTATACGAAAATATTTAATTTTTGTATTCTAAATAATTAATGTTGTTATCCCATCTTCTACTTTTTAATATACTTTTCAATCCTTTTTTAGTATTTTTTTTATTTTTGGGTATAAAATAAATACTTTTTAGAGGGCTTCTGCTTTGGTTTGTTTTACTCACTCTATTATTTAAAATTTGATCTCTTTTGTTCTTTTTAGGTTGATTTGACCTTAAACTCGAATTTGGGGGACTATTATTCCTACTGCTACTACCACTACTACTACTACTAGTACTAGTACTAGTACTAGTACTATTTTGACGTATTTTTTTCATATTTATATTTCCACGATTTTTATTGCCTGTTATACTACTTTTTTTTCTTCTACTTTTATTTCTATTTATATTTTTACTTCTACTTCCACTTGTACTTCTACTTCTACTTTTACTTCTTTTACTTTTAATTCTACTCCTACTTCTACTTTTATTTTTACTACTTTTACTTTTACTTCTACTACTACTTTTACTTCTACTTTTACTTCTACTTTTACTTCTACTTCTACTTCTACTTTTTTTGTTCAAAATTTTATAGTTTTTCGCCAACATTATTTCTCTATTTTTTGTATAGAAATATTTATAATTAGTTAAAATATTCTTTAATATATCTGAAGGATTATCTTTGATTAATTTATAGGGAAAAGATCTTATTAGGTTATGATTATTTTTATATTTATTAGGTAAGTAAGCTACCATTGCCGTTATTTTATTAGATGCAATATCTGTTTTTTTATGTAAAGATATCACAAGTTCATAATGTAAATGAGTAAGATCTTTAGTTTCTATAATATGTATATTATTTGTATTTTTATGGTAAGGTTCAATGACTCTGTTAATTAATTTACTGATATGCATAGGACTGTAAAAAGGTGTGTATATGTCAAGTATTCCAGATTCAATTATTGGTTGGTCCTCATTATAAAAACAATTATTTATAAGATGATGTATAATACTGTTCTTTATTATATTAATGTCTTGTGTTTTTTGCATGAGAAGAGTATGCCATAAATTTGTAAGAAGAGAAAAGTAAATTAATTTCGAATCAAAACGTTGTAGTAATTTGTAAGATTGAGGCGCCTTTTGTTTTAATATTTTAATAAACATTTCTTGATCATATTTAATTGTATGATAACTAATTAAATTTGAGGCTGGTTTAGTAGTTAAACCAGCGATATAATATATTTGTTGGATGAAAATTTCAGAATTGTGCTCACTCCAAAATTGAACTTGATGATTACTAATACTAACCTCATCTATATTTTTTGTTATTGAGTACATTATATAAATTAATCGATTGAGAGCTAACCTACAAGATGATTCCGATAAACCTGGATATAAATCATCAATATAAGTATTATTTTGGTTGAATGTCAACCTTAATAAATTCTTTTCTGAAGAATTATTATTAATTTGGTATATATATTTCAGTGATGTAGTCATTATGCTTATTATTTTTTATTACAATAAAAAAAAGCACCCCATAATCAAAATAATATGTAAACTAATTTTCCAATATCTACTACCTCTACTTATATCCCAACAATTATAGGTGAATGTGATGAAATTCATTCACTCTCTCTCTCTCTCTAAAATCTTAAAGCTGCTTGGTGACCAAGTTGACCTTGTGGATACGTTCATGGCCCGACTCGATGACGAGGCCGAGGACACAGTGGAAAGTCTACTATTACCTCCTGCCACATCTGCCCAAGGCATGGGTACCACCTTGAGTGAACTACAAAAAGCTGACCCTAGTCTTGTAGAATGTCATATGTCATATGACTTAGATCTCTCTAAAGAGGAAATTGAGGATGCAGCCACTGGTTATTACTACAATGATCAGATTTGGAAAATAAATATGACTACAGTCGAACACTATGGTAGTAACTCCCAGGCACCTTGTGTGTACGTCATATTAAATCAGTACTGGAAAAGAGTGGTAAAAGATGTTACTTTTTAATATAATATCATAATGATCCTTTAAGAGGAAATGACGTCATATCATTCTGACAGTATATATATTAGTGAATGTAACTCTTAGGCTGTTCATTTGTGCTAATTCACATGGAGAACAAAGAGGCTGGGGCCAAGATAAGCCCTCGTTACCTCGAGTTTAACAGTGAAATAGGGAAAAGTATTAAACTTTACAAGTTAGAACATTTCGTCTATTGGTGGGAAAGAGAATTGCTTGTGGAGCCATACCTTCTGAAGGACGATCATGAGGATGCTCTGACTATAATGTAGGATACCTCCTGAATGACAATCAGTTGAGGATGCTCTGACTTATAATGTGGGATACCTCCTGAATGACAATCAGTTGAGGATGCTCTGACTGTCATACTGAAGCGTATGATACCAATGATAACGCATGATACCATTCATTAAGTTATCTTCTCAGCTCATTACCACCAACTTTTTCGCCAGAAAAATGGATGGAATTGAAATATCTATTCCCATAAATGTAAAGGTTGAAGCTTATCATCTTCTTTCCTCACAAATTGTAAGTATTAGTTATCATTCTCTTTCATTATTATATGTCGTACCTAGTAGTCTTTATGGGTTAATTTAGGTTAGGTAGCCGAAAATTTTAATAATATTTATGAAAATACATTGATTTTTTTTTTTACAGGCTGAAGGAAGGATGGATGTTATTCTACATTTACCTTCTACTCTCCCTGACCTTTTTACCCAATTATCATATAATATACTGATGATTGATACTTCAACTTCAATGAGTGTTTATTGGTCAGCATTAATGAACCAATGGAATAAGTATATGGCTCCTATTTTAGAGAAGTGTGGAAATGAAACTGTTAGGTATACCTTTAGTGATGTTATTGAGAAAAAGGGATGTAGCCCACAGATTCAAAAAAGTGATTTTAGAAATAGTTCTACTGATTTAATCGGAGCATTAAAGAAAATTCAAGAGGAAATTGAAAGTTGTCAATCAAAAGATATTAAAGTGTTTTTTATTACTGATGGCTTCCATAGTGTATCAAGAGATAAGGCTGAAACTCAACTTGAAAAAATGAAATGTCCTGTTGGAAAAAAGTGTGAATTTTTTGTGTTAGGAATTGGGAAAGAATATCCAGTTAAACAGAGTTTATTTTTACAAGCACAACTTAATACTGGAAATACAATACCAAATTTATTTCAAGTACTTGAAATGGATGATATGGAAGATGTAATGAAGAATATAAGTAGTCATTGCAGTTCTGTAAAAATACGTTTATCTGTAGAAGGCTCTTTATTGCCTGGTGGAACATTAGAAAGTGAATTTTATCTTGATGAGTATGTTTATCTTAAACAATATAATGGTGAAAAAATATACATGTTTACAAATAGCAAAACTGAATATATTCTTCATTTACAATTTCAAGATTTAAATGTAAAAATAATGGATCAACTGATTACACAATGGAATCGGAGAATAATTCAAATTTATAACAAAGACAAAGAGAATTTTTTTTTTTGAGAGAGAGATTATTAACATAGAAAAGAAAATTTGTGATGAACTATTTCTAAGGATTATGAACATAAAAGATGTAAGAGGTAATTTTACTGGGCGTTTTAAGGGAGTTTACACCAATATTGAAACTAATCTCAGGGAAAAAATCAATGGAATAAAGAAACTTATTGAGGAAGGACAATATCTTAAAGAAATTGAATTAGCTGGTGTAGTTTTGAACTCAATAACAGTATCAAGTCACTACTATTCAAAGAAGGCCTATCAACTAAAAGGATATACTGACAATGACTTTAAAAAGGATATAGATGATTTTGTGAAAATATTTGAAAAAGTAAAACACCATATTCTTGCATTACAAGTTTTACCGGAAAATTGTTGTAGGATTTCTCTCACTTCAACAGTCAGTGATTTACAAGAACCAAAATTTCTAACACTGTTAAATTCAGTCAATAAATTCCAGTTATCGACTGTTTGGAACATAACAGGCATTCCTGTACTTTTTCGTAACTTAAACTGTACAGTCTTAAATATTTGGTCATATAATATTATTCAAATTGTTGAAGCCCCCTTTGATTTAATTGGAGTGACAGCCCTTGTGGATTTTGTTAACATATATGGGGAAGTTGGTCATAAATACAATGAAATTGAAATTATTAATGGTAAACAAGAAACTCGCTTTAATGCTATTATACCAATTTTCACACCTGAGGAGGCTCATGTTATGGGATCACTGATGGAAACTAACCTTTTTGCTAAAATGATGACTTTTGCAGTTTTGAGGAATCCGATTATTAAGGATCACAATGCTCATCTAGGATCATTAGCTGTCTTGTTGATAAAACTCTTTGAGAAGTATCCAATTAAAAGCCGACCCAAGTATGTTTGTAGAATAATTAATAGTATTCAAGCTACTGTTGTTAATGGATACATGAAACGATGGAAACTGAAAAAATATTGGGAGATTTTGAAAAGTGAAAATAATATAAATCAAGCATTAATGACAGAGAGTATCTTAAAATTTGATGGAATATCTCTTAAGTGTGAAACGCTAATTAAACCCATGTTCATAATGTATATGATGATGAGAGATAATAACCCAGAGTCCCCTCAGAATATGAAGACTTTAATAAAGAGAATCATGAAAATAATCATTTTAGAATATGTGGGCAGATGTGTTTGTAAAGGCAAATTTGAGTATCCTTACTCACATTTTTTTATCACCCCTGATAAATATAAGAAAGAGAAGCAGAAATGTTTGGAACATAATGTTGAAGAATCTGAATATAATATAGAAAATTATTATACATTACATGAAGTTCGAAAAGCTTTAAAACATTTAGATGTGACCAAACTTTGTCCAGCCAATATTTTTCCTTTAAAGGAAATACAAATAAATGGTGAGAAAATTGCAGCCCTTTATTCATGGTCTCATGCAGGAGATTTGTCTTTAAAAACTTTGAGGATATTTGTCATAGAGATGATGAAGGAATTTGAAGAGTATGAAATCGAATTAGTATTGAATGAGTTGTTTAATGACATTTTTTTTTTTAAATGTTTGTATCATGCTTTGAAGTTTCCAAGCTCTCGTGAAAGACTAAAAAAATTTGAGCAAATTGAGGACTATGATAAATGTCGCTTTAATATTAGAAATGAGATGATTAGAGAAGTCATAGAGAAATGGAATCTCAGAGATATTTATAAAAAAAAAGTGGAAAAAAATTGGGTGATGTCATACATGAAAGTTCACCAAGAAATATTGAATCCAATGACACCTAAGGAAATAATGGATAAAGTCCATCAGATGGGATTGTTTAATTGTGAGAAAACATCATTCCATGATATATATATATTCAGATATGATGTTAAAATCTTAACAAATGCTTGTCAGATATCCACTTGCCCCTATTATCTAATTCCCAGTAAGAATTGTGGTCAACATTTATTTATAGAACGATCCCAAATGGGCGAGGCCTTTCCTCATGCTCTTCACAAAACAGCTCATAAGACTAAATATAGTATTAAAAAAGGTCTTGAAGAATTTCAGAATGGAACATATACGAAAAAAGGAAAGAAATTATTAGATTCAACATATAAAGAATACAAAAAACATTTGATACAATTACAAAAAATATATAAACATAATTGATACATGGTAGGGGGATTGTATATTAAACTGATGATTTAGGTTTTTTTTAGAATCAAATTAAAGAAATTAGTTCCTACTGGCGGTGGGAGATTAGTTGTAAGACGTGATACAAAGGAACTCATATCATCTCGAAGTAAATCTGAACGTTCAGTGGCCATAATTTGACGTTTAACATCCTCAAAACTTGTCGCAGAAATAATATTGGCGGGAAATTTATTTCCTCTGCGATTTATGGAATTAATAGAGGCATTAGATAACACCGTTAATTGGAGAAGTAATGCAGAATAATTTATATTAATGTTTTCAAAGCGTCTAAATATATGATGTAAATTTATTAAACTACATAGTTGACCAAGATGTTTATTAACCCCTCTAATATCTGTAGAATATATTAGAGAGATATTGGGGTTGGCAATCTGTAGATGAACAGCATCAATTAACCACCCGGGACAATTGTTGAAGATCGGATGATTATGACAGGTTCCGTATCGTTTGATTTTATCTGTCATTAGGTATTCACACCATACTCGTGCCATTCGCAAGTCAATGAGGTTGTTTATGCCTATTAGTGAGTTATTTTCATAAAGAGCAATATCACGTTTGAAAATGGGATCGACAATATTTGGGATAAGAGGACATTCAAGCAATTTATGTTGTACAAAGTATAAACTATCACTAATATTTTTACAATCATCTATTAATCCTGAATATACCGAATTGGATGATGTTTGATTAATAGGATAGGTAAAATATGGCATTATAGTAGTAGTAGTAGTAGTAGGAGCACTATTAGTAGTGGTGGTGGTGGTAGTAGTAGTAGTAGTAATAGTAGTAGTAGTTAATTTGTACATATCATGTGTTGAATCTAATTGATTCTGAATTGAAGTATGTTGGATCATTTTCCAGAGAAAAGCTGTAATATCAGTTCCTGGTTCCAAAAGTTTATAAAGTTCTTTTTTTTTTTTTACAAATTCCATAGTTACAATGTAATAAAAACATGCATATATATATATATATATACTATAACTAGAGAAATAAAAAAAAATGAATGAACTTGATGAAATACCTTATGAATTAGTTGATGATGAAGGCCAACCTTTAATTAATAATTTAATTGACTTTGATATTCAAAAATTACACTTGGTTCCTAAAATACATTTCCTTTCTATTTTTAAGAAAAAACATAAATATATTCAATCTTTTACTCAAAAGGAATCTGCTTTTGTAGCGGCCTTAACATTAGCATTTATTCAATATGGCAAGAAAAATGGATTTATATTAACAATATCAAATATTGTACATGAGTCCCTCTTAGAACCTAATTGGGGAATGTCAAATACATTTCCTCTTGAAATATATTGGCATCGAAATGGTGACTATTCATCACCCAAAACTTTTACTTCAAACCGAAATCATTATATCTTGAACCGTTTTCATCATATTGAAAAAGAAAACAAAAAATCTAAATTAAATATATTTCAGTATACCATATTTCTTATTCTTATAATTTTAATAACATTATTTTCTTTTTATTATTTGTACATATATTTGTTTGATACCTTAGGAGACTGACTTCCAGCTGCCAATACTATTTGAAGTAACCCACCCCATTCCCTTTCTTCCTCCTAAAAATGTATCTGTATAACATAGAAATAAAATTTTAATATATTATAAAAAAATAGATACAATTTCTTCCTCCTAAAAATGTATCTGTATAACATAGAAATAAAATTTTAATATATTATAAAAAAATAGATACAATTATGTCAAATCAAAATCCAGTTTTAAGTGATACAGAAGAGATGGAGGAAAATGATTCGGATACTTCAGTGGAACTGGAAGACTTGAATAACCCCTCAACTTCAACTTCTACTCCAAAGACAAAAAAATCAAAACTAAATCGATCCAGCACGACACAGGATGATGATGATTCGGATACTTCAGTGGAACTGGAAGACTTGAATAACCCCTCAACTTCAACTTCTACTCCAAAGACAAAAAAATCAAAACTAAATCGATCCAGCACGACACAGGATGATGATGATTCGGATACTTCAGTGGAACTGGAAGACTTGAATAACCCCTCAACTTCAACTTCTACTCCAAAGACAAAAAAATCAAAGCTAAATCGAACAACTCCCAAAAAATCAAAGCTAAATCGAACAACTCCCCAAAAATCAAAGCTAAATCGAACAACTCCCAAAAAATCAAAGCTAAATCGAACAACTCCCCAAAAATCAAAGTCAAACCGAACCAACACCCGTCAACGAACACGGGGAACCTCACCAGGCCCAGACACTAGAAGGAGATCATCTTCGGATATTGGATATAACAAACGTATATTATTTCCATTTAAATATTCTATCACGATGAATGATGTGGTAAAAGAGTGTAAATATAAGGTAATAGTATCTGAAAATATAAATCACATTACATTTAACAAGAAATTCTTTACATTTGTAAATTGTAAAACTTTACCATTAAGATTGTTAATTCACCAGTATATTACATTATCAATGTATATAATTATAAATACCAATTATGAACCCAGTTCACGTGGTTCATGTTATCAAGCTGATGGCTCCTATCATTTTCCCACGTCGTTTTGTGGAGATTTGCTCATTATCCGAAAAATATATGACATTGTTGGCCTGGGAGGAATCGGTAGAAATCTTAAATGGAAGATAAATCCAGCTCATGTTTCAGATAATGGTATTCTTTCAAATTATTGTGCACAATACACTGAAAAAATTAATAAATCAGTTTCTAGAAACAGTGAAAATAAAAATATATTCATTTATATGAAATTACTAACTAATTTATGGACATTTTTAACTGTACAAAAAGATAATGAGTGGCAAAATGCTCTTAGAAATAATCTTATTGATGAAATTGGAAAATTAAGTAAAATAATGAGAGTAACATGTGAAAATATTTATAAAGTAGGTTTTTGTGTTGAAAAATCTCCAATATATACACCAGAAAATTTTGCCAAATATTTAGATGAAGTAAGAAATATGAAACACTTAAATTGTAATGTTAGTAAAATGTCTAAGGAAGAAGCGATAGAACTTCATTTTTCCCTATTACAAAAATTTAATGATATTATAAAAACTGATACTCATATGTATGAAGTTCAATATTATCTGGCATATATACCACCAGATCATTGGAAGGAGTCTCAAAATGAAAGTAATGAAGTTAACGGAGAACAAGTTTTTTATAACAATTTAAACAAGTTAAACTTTAATCCATATACATGCAAAATATCTATTATGTAAATCCCGTTTTCATTTAATCGAAAGAGAGAGTGAATGAGAGAGAGAGAGAGAGAGAGAGAGAGAGAGAGAGAGAGAGAGAGAGAGAGAGGAGGACTCAAATAGAAAACGGGATTCAATGAGATGATAACAGTTTCCTGTCAGGCTATATACAAGACAGAGCCCCTCCACACATTCTTCACAGTTGCTCTCCACACGCGACCAGGTCAGTGTTCTCATTTCCTTACCATAACAGATTTTTTTTTTTTATATATTATACCAGAGTGTTTGTTTTTTTTACAGTGAAACTGTGGGTATGGGTTGTTAATGTCATCCCAATATTTTTGTGCTTGTGAATTATTTTTAAAATTTGGGTTTTAATCTTTTAATAGTGACGAAAATATATCTTCGTTTCCCTTAAAAAAGTCGCTTAATGCTGTAATGATAATGTGACGGTACTGTGGTAATTCTCCAAATTCGGAACTATTTAATATATCCACCGTAATGAGATGAGGTGGAATATTTTGTATATAATCATAAAAACATACAAATATACGGAAAAAAGGAGATACTAGATTTTTACAGTTTAGTGTTTTATTTTCTTTGCTCATGGTATTGCCTAACTTTATATTTTTAAGGGATAAGCTATTTTTATATACAATTAGGAGGAAAATTATATAATAGTCTAAAGCTTGTCCTCGTATGTCATAAACTGTCCAATATAAAGCATCCATAAACTTTTCATCATTCAGATATTTCTCGCTCTGTGAGGCAATGAGACAGAGCCGATCCACACTTGATTCACAGTTGATCTCCATCCACGCGATCAGGTCAGTGTTCTCATTTCCTTGCCATAAAGGATTTTTATTTTGATATTCTAATAGACTGTGATATATATCACTATGGTTCTCAGATAAATATGCAAGTGATGGTTTTATGAATGGTGAATTAATTTTATAGCAAGAATATATTAGGCGATATAAAATAGGAATATATAAATATTTTTTAAAAGTATCCAATAGTTTTAAATCATGGAGATAAATCATGTGATATAGTGCGCCATGAATTGCTGATTCCATTGACTCGTTTGGCAATATATCTGTAAAGAGAGAATGAAATATTTCACCAATGGCATGAATCATAATGCGGAAAGTAATATTTTCATTAAAATAGATTGGGATGGTTTCAGATTTTTGAGCAACATTTATAAATTCTTTAACTGCCCATATATTTGTATCATTTACATCGCCCAGTTTATTTAGAAAAAATACGGAATATTCACGAAGTTTGTCAGATATAAATTTAAGAGAATTTTCTGACCACTTTTCAATTTTATTTAATAAATTATTTTCATGAAGTATTTTTTGGAATTCAGGAGACATTTTGAATTTTCCACTTTTTATCTTACCAGAAATATTTCTTTTTCTGTGTGAAGAAATAAATATACTTTGTAATTTGGGAATCAAGAGTTTAAATATACATGATATTGATAGCAATTCATGGCTTAATTTTTCTCCATTATCGCCTAATTCCCATATATTTTCAGTTTCCAGTGTATTGAGAGCGGAAAATATAAGATCTGGAATGTTAGTCATCACACCATGTCTAGGAAGAAAAATGTTAGTATCACGTATATAAAACGTCATGTTAACTTCCCTGACCAATTCTGGTGGAAGGATAGTTTCAATGGGGATCACTCGACTTATGATTTGAATAAACCAATTAGTTAATCTACGGGGATCTAGAATAAGATTATTTTCTGTTGTAGATATATCTAGAAGAACCACTGGAAGACATCCCACAATACGTGTATCTTCTTCCTTTTGTTTGTGCTCCGTAAAAGTTGATTCCAAAGAAGTTAATGAATTTAATTTTAGTTTGAATAGGTCACTAATGTATTTACGATTGGCCCAAGTTATAATTACATCCCCTCCAGGAGTGTTGAGTATTTCTTTAATTGAAAGTGTACATGTTTTTTTATGGACATCATCTTCGTCTTTATACTGAAATACGATTTGTGAACTAGGTGGAGAGGCTACAAAAACATTTGATGGTTTTTTATGCCAGTTAAAATTCGTATCCATTTTTTTATGTAAAAAAAAACTTAAAATTATGTTTAAAAAAATGTTAACATTCATAATAATTTTAATAGCATCAGGGAGTGTGGATAGTAATGAACTTGAAGTTATTATCAAACCTGGTGTTGTTTTTGCCCGCCAGTATAAAACACTGTTAGTAGATTCACAGGAAAGATTGTTCTATAGTTTCAACTTTACAATTTATGAAAACATTTTCAATCAATTTTTAACTCTTTTGAATAGTTGTAAGCAAAAATGTCCTTTTGAAACATTTAATGGAATTTATAAACTTATTCGAATTATTAATCGACAACAAGAACTTATAAAAAAATATAAATTTTTAAAAAATTCTGATACAATAATATCCAATGATCATTTTGTATGGAAATATCCACATAAAGAAATTATTTCTGAACAAATTATTTTTTTCAAGGAAACAATTGAAATGTTAAATTCAATTAACCAAACAGAATTAAATCGTAGAGAATTGTGTGTATATATCAGTTTTATACATAGTACCATAAATACAATTATATCAGACATTGAACACACAGAAGTAGAATTAGATTTAATGTATTCTACAGGAATACTCTCAAGATATATTTTCAATCGTTTACCATTTGAAAAGGACTTAATTCAGATTCGAAATCGAAAAAAATTGATCTTTAATGATTCATCAATTGATGATTTAATGTCAATTTATTATAAACTCTGCCGGGTGTCAGTATATTATACTGATAACAGGTTTATATTAGTAGTTTATTTTCCCATAGTTACCACCAATAATCCACCTAATCATGGATTTTTGTATTCAGTAATACCAGTTTATACAAATGTTAACGAAAAATGGAGTGCATCTTTAGAAGTTGAAGATAACAAGTACTTAATGGTATTACAAATTGAAAGTGAATATTGGTATATGGTAATGTCAAAGGAAAACTTTGATGTTATTAATAGTACCTTAGTCATCATTAGTTTTTCATATTTTAATTTAAATTCACACAAATCTCACAATTGTATTAGTGCTGCTTTTAATCAATCTGATGAGGCTATTTTAGAATTATGTAATTATAAATTAACACAAAAATTCAATCCTATATTTATACCTATTGTACCTGGAATTTGGATTTATTCTATTAATAATATCTTAAAATTAAACATATTATGTGGTGGTAATATTAGTCATCGCTTATATCAACAACATATATTATATCCGGGTGTTAGTTTATTAGAATTGAATAGAGCATGCTATGCCTTTTCAAATTTTTCAGAAACATCATCTGATGGATTAAGATTATTTTATAATTATAATACGGTATTTTCACATCTAAATAAGATACTAATAAATACACATCAATCTACTAATTTCCTGAAAAAAATAATTGAGAACAATAATAATCCCAATACACACATGCATTTAATCGATGTGTATTATTTGTCAATAATAAATCAATATTTTATTATTTTATGTATATGCCTTATATCCATATTAATTATATATATAATTTTTTCAATATGCTTATGTCATTATTGTTATAAACACTATTGTAATGCTGCTACTACTACTACTACTACTACTACTACTACTACTACTACTACTACAACTACAACTACAACTCCAGTTAACACTATGACTTTAACAACTAGTAGTAATACACAACCAGAATCCACCCCATTAATAATGTCATCCTTTTCATTACCCCCTAATCTTCCCCCCTATCCTCCTTTACCCCCTAATCTTCCCCCCTATCCTCCTCCTCCCCCTCCTTCTTCTTCTTTTTCCTCTTCTTTTTCTTCTTCACCTTCTTTTTATCCTCTGCCTTCAGCCACTATATATATGAATGAGAATTCTATTTATGATTCACCACGTGAACATTATATGACAATGAAAGGAAATAAATAAAAATGATTACTATTATTTATTTTCTTATAATAATTTACTTATTTATATGTACAATAATTATAGGAGGTGAGGCGATACAAAGAAAAAGAAAGTTATTTCACTATGGTATAACAAGACAAAAAAATATATCGTCATTAGAATGGTATATTGATCAGGCTGAAAGCGATGATGATGCATTAGATAATAATCCATTATTAATTTTATCAACATATGGACATCATCAGGATGACAATCATCATCAAGCCTGTAAAGTGTGGGAAGGTATGAAACTAAATCAGTGTTGTATATTTTTACCTTATCCTTTATATTCTAAAGAAGGTAATGAAATATTACCAGCTAGTGCCTCCTGGCAGGATGGATATTGGTTTGAAATATCTCCTACTAATCCCCTAAAAATACCTACAGTTCCAGTATGTTCAACCACATTAGGTAAATTAATATGGCAAGATTACAATTTCACGTGTGAATGTACAACTCATGGATTATTTAGTGGAAAACATTGTGATCAATCCACGTCCAAACTTACTATAGATAATGGATGCAAAAAAGTTGGATGGATTCATGATCTGAATATTGTAGACATATCTAAATTTAATCCAGTCAAAGAAGGCATATGTGTAGAATGTTCTATTCCTGAAACAGTACCGAATATAGAAGGAATGGAACCTTCTTGTATCCATGTTCACCTTAATAATAATTCTTCCTCTCTAGACATAACCACCACCACCACGACTACTAACGCTTTATATAGAACAAATGTTCCATCTGATACCAAGGCACCTTGCGTGTACGACGCGTTAAATGAAAATAATTACAATGAAATTAATAAATATGTAGAAGGATATGGTTGCTCATGTGACTATTTCAGTGGTTACGTTGAGGTTTTAATTCCTTCATTAGTTGGCCTGTTTCGTGAAAAAAATTTGATTAGTAATGCCTGTGTGAAAATTGGTCATAACACAATGGACCCTCATCGAGTTGATTTGGCTTACTATACACTAGAGAATGGTGGCAAACCTTTACAAATGCACACTTACTATGAACTCGAACCCCTTTTCCAACCCCTGATGTCTAAAGCCAAATCAACATTAAAAAGTGATGTTGAATTTATTATAGATCAACCGGCAATAGCAAAGGTAAATGCCTGTGATTGGATGAATCGTCACATTAAAGCTGATCCACACCAAAAACTATGGCGTTTGAGACATGATGAACGAGGAGATGACTGGCCTGTGGTTCATAAGACAAAATTGATTAATCATTATAGGCGCCGGCAAGAAACTTATCCCCTATATATCTATCGATTAGCGGTTAGTCCTGGATATGAAGACAAGCATTTTTATGAGACGACTGACGATCGTCGACTATCTAATGCTATTTGGGGCCATCCAATTGTATTCAGCTATTACTCAGAGAGTATTTGGCATGAACTTACTACCCTTAATCCCTTGGGAGTAACTGAGGGGTGGTATTTTGGTTTAACTATGCTCACTCAACCAGGTCATATAGTTCGACTAGATACACGTGGACAATTTAGGAACCCAGGTGAGGTTATACCTAATGTGGTTCCACCTGATTATCATGATTTAATTGACCCCCGGCAACCTATTGCTCATCCAGGTATATTATATATTACGTATGTGGTTAATACTTAATCTCTCTCTCTCTCTCTCTCTCTCTCGACTTGATTTGACCTTTAACACATTGATCTCCTTAGAGCCACACGCTGTGCATGGTCCAACACCCAGCCCCACTACCCCTCTTGACTACGATAACTGCGTCGCCAGGGAATCCCCAAAATTCCCCTGTGACTACTATACCCACAGGCCAGGGAATATAAATATATCCCTGTGACTATAGATCGACTCACGTGCCAGGAAACATACCCCTGTGACTACGAATTAATAAAGTACATTGAAGAAATGGAAAGACAATCAGATGACAAACAGCCAACAACGCCACCTCCCCTTTCTATATATGTTAATGAAGTATTTCGACCTATAAACCAGGAAGAATCTAATAATAGTGATAGTAGCATCAGTAGTAGCATCAGTAGTAGTATCAGTCTAAATGATGTTGATGTTAATAATCTTTTAGAAATCAATAACTTCAGTAGTAAGAGATTTAATAAGATTGTAAATAGCTACCTCATGTTTGAAGAGGATAATATAATTAAATTATATTTTGTAAATGTAATGAAAATGTTGGTTGATAATAGTAGTAATATTAATAACGTTATTTTAAAATATTTCATTTATGTTTTAAGTCTTTATTGTATTTCTATGTATTATTTTTACAATATTTATAACATTTTTAGTGTTATATCTTTAAAAGTAGTAACTAGAGATGATGTGAATTTTTTTAAAATGTTTCAAAACAAAAATATACAAACATTTAAGTATATTTGTAAGAGTCAAGATAAAATTAACATTCTGATAAATAGTCCTATTCTGTCCCTCAACAAAAACATTTACAATAGTTTATGCCATATAATGTTTATTGTAAAATTTAGAGGTCAATATATTAGCGACATGTACAACCAAATGTTGTTTACAATATCAACAAAAATAGTTGAAGGGGAAAATGGACTTTATTTTTTTCAAAATTTGGAGTGTGATAAATTTAATATCGAAAGATGGAATCCGGATAAACTATTTCAGTTATAATCAGCTTTATTATAAAGATTCCTGCCTTTTCGGAGGAATTTCAGTATTATCTTCATTCTTTCTCTTTTGTGAAATAAATTGTGGACGGTGGCTAAATAATGGAACCTGATTACTTTTTACTCTAATTATTTGTGAATTAATATTTTCATTGTTTACTTCTGGGAAATAGACTATACCGTCATCATCCAGAAAAATTCCATTTTCTTTATCATATTTAAGATCTACAGTGAGTTCATTTTTATGCTTAATTTTAATTATTTTGTTTTTATATATATATATATGTCCATCTGTTTTGTTTTAACCCGGTTAATAAATTCTTTAATGTTGGGATGTGTCATTTGATAATAACAATTTTCAAACTGTATATATATTAGAAATATATATAAATAATTATAAAATAGTACCACACATTTTATCCAAATCACTTTGGTCAAAATTACTTTTTCCAAGACATAGAAAGTATGGTGCTAATTCAATCATACAAGGAGAACACACACTTAAATACTTACGATGATCACCCACAAAATTACTTGGTTTACGCCAATTAAACCGAAATGATATCTTGGCTGTACGATAATTACATAGAGTGCAGGATGTTGTTTGTAATTCTATTTTATTAGCCTGAGACATTAAAAAAACAAAACCTTTAAATGTATCATTTCTAAATGATGATACACTCAGTCCTGCAATTATCACATCGATTCCACAACCTTGACATACATGAACAAATTCAGTTAAATTTTCTGGATAAAACAAATGAGCATCGTCGATAAAAATAGTATCAAAGTGAAGAATATAGTCTTTATAATCTAAGTAAGTTTCACTCCGGATTTGGATTTCAGTCGGAATTATTGATCGACATTTTATTTGTTTTAATTGTACACATCTAGGCAAAATCAAAATGGTTTTATTTTTATTTTCTCTGCAATGTGTTTCAGTAAGTTGCAAAAGTCGAGACGATTTTCCTGAGGCCATTAAACCAGTAATAACTGTCAAAGTGCCCTCTCGGTTTTCGTGTTTATTAAACAAACTGACAATAGTTTTGTATTTATCCAAAACCAATGACTCTCTATGGTGGTGGTCTTTAGAAATATTTTCAGGGGAGTTTTGTATTCCCCAAACCTCTTTTATTGATGTTCCATTGAATGAGTAATCCAAATAGGTATATGGAATTCGATTATAGGAAATGGGATGTTCCTTAATTATTTCATCCATGTGGCTAACATCAAAATCCAACAAAGTCTCATCAAACTTATATATAAGCAATGTTTTTCTAACATCTTTCAATGTAAGAGAACCTGTCAAAATAGAATTTAGTATTGATTCACTTAGATTACAAAGAAGTATAATATGGGCATTGCGAAATTCAGATTCCAAATGACCATATTCCTCATCCTCATGCTCCATTGGATCATATATCCAGCTAGGGGATACCGCATTTGCAGTTAGACGAATATCATACTTAAGTTGCACACAATTGGAACCCATACACAAACTGTAAATCTTAACTTGGGGTATGTCCAAAAAACATTTGTCAGCATAATAAATAATTTCTTTTCCTAGTCTGTCTATTAATTCAATTGGAGATGTAATAAGGGTGGATTTAGTATCATCTGCCATGATTATGAGATACCCCAGTCCAAGCTCAGTTCAGGACAGCTGGAATAATTATAACTTATAGTCTTAATAAATACCTTTTATATTATTTATCATATTAAAAAATCTTATGCTAAAACATGAATAGTTCTTCTAATAATCTAATAAATTTTAAAGTTGTTGGGAATGATATGATTACTAACCCTTTACAGTTTCCTATCAATTCTACTGATGACATTACAAAATTTTTAAATACTACGTTAATTCCGGGAAATTTACCCATTCTCACAGATAATGATACATTAAATTATGTTACCAAAGAAACTCTAGAATCTCTTATTAATTCTTTGACACAACTATTGATTAGTCTTCCTGTTTTCCCTGCCAGACCAGCTTTAGAGTGGACAAAGAACGTTGAAAATGCTGAAATTTTAAATATAATTGACGATTACATTAAAAATTGTCAGCATCTAAATGAAGAAGCTCATTTAAAAGAATCAACAAAGAGAGCTGAAGAAATCAGTAAATTATTTGATGAAAAACTAAAAAATCTTACAAATTCTGCACAAACAATCCCACCCATAATATATGCACAACCACCTCCACCACCACCAACCCAACTGCCCCTACATACACACTCTTCATTCCATTATTCACCCCATCAACAATTCCCTAGTTCTTATTATCAATGTCAGTGTCAATATACCCCCACTTCTCCTTACTGTTATTATCATTCCCATCCTCCTCTAACAAGTGTTGTTACCTCTTCTCCTCCTCCTCCTCATCCTTCTCCTCCTCCCCCTCCCCCTCCCACTGTCAACCCCACCCATACTCATCAAAATCCTTATATACCACAATCTCCCAATACCCAATTACCATTCACCTCTCAGTCATCACCACAGCAGCAAACATCCCAATCCTCCCCACCACCACAATCTTCCTAAAATGGCAGATGTATTGAAAAGACAAAAAATTAAACTTCCATTTATGGCCCATGATATGTATATATATGTTGAATATTCATTACATGAGACAAATGTAAATATCCCTGTAGATGATCAGGAAAGCATATTCTACATATCTAACAAGGGAGTTGGTATGAGTCTGCATAACAAGAAAACTGGAAATTATTGTCGAATTGTAAAACTTGCCATATATAATTCGAATGATAAAAAAATTATAGAAAAATGTTCCAACCAGTACTCTTTGCCAGGTTATATTGCTGGTTATGAGGTGATTGAATGCCTGTTGTTTGCTGCTAAAACCATTGCTACTGAACACAATGTTTTTTCCATAATTCAACGTCCAGTTTTCATTGTGTGTAATGAAAGATTAATTATTGATATTTTGCATTATATAATAACAAATCTAATGATTAACGATGTATGGTGTAATGAATGGAAATGTGTTCCTAAAGCTAAAGATAAAATCAAGATCATATTATGGACATTTACAAATTTATCTGATTGGATGGAAGCCAAACGTTTATTTAAAACTGCTATTGTTCATAATTCCCAATTAAAATACTCTCTCTCTCATACGACCAACCTATCCCAGTTAAATTTTTGTAAACTTCAAGATATTTTACCCAGTTACTATAAAAATGTAAGTCGCGAAAAGAGACATGCCCATATAATTAATCGGCATAGACAACCCATTGTAATAAAGCCTAGAATATATGTGAATTTCAATCCTCAGGATGAATTTGGAACAAATATTACTACTCAATACAATAATTGTCTTAAGGTTTTTAACAGGTAATAAATAATTACTTATTATTTAATTAATTTTATAGTTTTAGTTAAAACTTTTATGTATTTATTTGAATATAAATTTAATAATGATGGATTACTTTTCCCTAATGATTTATAATATCGGGCACTATGAACTGCTTCATATACAATTAATTTAAAAAGAAATAAATAGTCTTGGTATGTTACAGAATCCCCCCACTCCTGCCATATGATTGCTTCATTTTTAGTTGAACGACATCTTTTCATTTGATTAAAAATTGAAACAAGATTTGTTTCTTCATGTAAAATGGCGTTTTTTAAAATGTCATGTTTACTGATTGTCCAACAAGATATGAGACCTAAATTATAGTCACTTCCAAAAAATATAAAATACAATACTGTTAAACTAAATAGTTGTTGAGAATTTATATTTAATTTAACCATAATATGATTATAATTGTTTAATCCAATGCATGATTGTCCATTATATGGTGGGATAACCAACATAACACGATCATCCTCTCGAAGAATGTACATTGCTGATATATCAGAGTCATTACTTATAATTATGTAACGGGAATTTTTATTTAAAATTTTATTAATAAAACGAAATAGAGTTATTTCACCCTCATTTCGTTGATCAAAAGGTAATGATTCAGTTGATAATAGAAATATGATATTAGGATGTTGAATGTCCATTTTTTTTTTTATCATTGCAATTGTACATTTTTCTAAGGATAATTTTTCATGGGGAGAAAGAATGGAAAAGGGGTCAGATTTTTGTTGATTGCTACGATTTTTTGTAAAGAGAGACTTTCCATCCATAACAAAGTGTATTATCATATTATTACAAGTTCTTCCCTTATTATTAGTATTAGTATTAGTATTAGTATTAGTATTATGATAATCATCATCGTCGGTGTTATTGTTACTTAGTAAATTCATGAGAATATCACAATAGGCACAAATTATATTACATACTTTTTGGGCTGTAGCATTGATATCAATTGTTCCAACTTGTTTCCCTTTTATGGTATGTGCATGGAAAAAAACTGAACCATCAATCCCAATATATTTTAAATGGCTAAGACCTGAAGGAAAGAATTTCTTTAAATATTGATTTAGCTCTTTGTCATTTTGAACAGTTAACATTATCTTGGTATTAGTTAAACATTTGTTGAAGAAATGAAGACCCATAATATTGTATAAAAAATAAGCTTTTGTAAGTTCTTATATAATAGTTGAGATAAAAATATATAAATTATATTATTAAATTAATGCTTCATTTCCAGAATCATCGGGTGAATGAAATAATAACCACCTCCAGAAGAAACATGTGAAAATGGACAAATTTAAAAAAAAAAACTTTGTTTTGAAGAAGTCTTCTAAAGAACAAAATCTAGAGCCCCGGAAAAGTGTAACCAACTTAAGAAGGACAGGAGGCCCCATTGAAGACCGACAGACGGCCCAAGAAGACAGGAAGAAGTCTTCTAAAGTACAAAATTTAGAGCCCCGGAAAAGTGTAACCAACTTAAGAAGGACAGGAGGCCCCATTGAAGACCGACAGACGGCCCAAGAAGACAGGAAGAAGTCTTCTAAAGTACAAAATCTAGAGCCCCGGAAAAGTGTAACCAACTTAAGAAGGACAGGAGGCCCCATTGAAGACCGACAGACGTCCCAAGAAGACGAGAAGAAGTCTTCTAAAGAACAAAATCTAGAGCCCCGGAAAAGTGTAACCAACTTAAGAAGGACAGGAGGCCCCATTGAAGACCGACAGACGTCCCAAGAAGACGGGAAGAAGTCTTCTAAAGAACAAAATCTAGAGCCCCGGAAAAGTGTAACCAACTTAAGAAGGACAGGAGGCCCCATTGAAGACCGACAGACGTCCCAAGAAGACGGGAAGAAGTCTTCTAAAGAACAAAATCTAGAGCCCCGGAAAAGTGTAACCAACTTAAGAAGGACAGGAGGCCCCATTGAAGACCGACAGACGTCCCAAGAAGATGGGAAGAAGTCTTCTAAAGAACAAAATCTAGAGCCCCGGAAAAGTGTAACCAACTTAAAAAGGACAGGAGGCCCCATTGAAGACCGACAGACGTCCCAAGAAGGTGGGAAGAAGCGAAAACGGACGTTTTCTAAAGAAGAACAAAATCAAGAGGTAAATGAAGAAGCTAAACCAAAATCTGGAAATTTTATAGAAAAGATTAATCCCAAAAATATCCAAGTAAAAGAAAAATATATTGGGTGTTGTTGTTTACATGATAAAGTTATATCAAGACAATTTGCTATTGTAGACGGAAGAATTAATATCCTAAATAACAGGTTGAATTTTATAAATGAAAGATTGGATATTGTTATGGAAAGTAATAGAGAACAAAACATTAAGAAAATAAATACGTTATTGAATAATATAAATGAGAAATTGTATATTTTGGAACAAGAGAAAAAAGAATTAAGATCCTAAATATTATATGGGATAATTAATTTATATGAGAAATTGGATATTTTGAAAGTCATAGAGATTTACATTATTAGATGGGTAGTAGTATATTTACATTATTAGATGGGTAGTAGTATATAGTATAAAAGAAGTATGTATATGAACCATTAACACAAAGAGGAGCTGAAGAATAAGTAACAAAAATGGTTGAAATATATGAAATAATACCTAATTCTGAAATAGATAATTTTACTTCTATGTTTCTTACACCAGAATTAAAGGATAGATTTATGAACAAATATTCTTCAATGATCAATTTTGATATGTGTATTAGAGATATGGTATGGGAGTTATGTGCTACCCCACTTATTCCAACTTATGTCCAAAAAGAAATTGAAGATTTGTTGTTAACAAAAGCCATTAAAGAAAAATATATAAATAATACTGATTTAAAATTTATTCCTCGTATAAAAGACCAAACAATTGAAACGGATAAAAAAGTTTATATTAAGGTTGAGGAATTTACCCATTTTTTATGGAATAAAGTCAAAATTCAAATACATTTTGAAATGATAAGTTACCAACGACATCTATGCCAAGAAATTTATCAAAAGATGAGTAACGAACTAGATTATTTTTTCTTACACCCCAATATTATTGGTGCATATGAATTAAATAAATTATCACTTGTAGCATCTTTAGCTTACACACTACAGAATCTACATAAAATGTCTTGGCATGCATCCAGTTTTCAATTTATAAACGACCACAAAAAAGAGATTAAGTATTATCCTCAAATTGTAAATGGTATTAAACAAGAAATGTCTAATTCTTGGCTTTATATGAGTTTACTAAATGAGATGGTATATAAATGTAACCATAAATATAATGGTCAAATAAATGTTGTTTCCCTTAGAAATTTAGCCAAGTTCTCTAAAAAAACACTTGCTAATTATACAGAAGAAGAAAAAATAATTATTTTGAAAATAGTTAAAGATATTAAAAAACAAACAATGTCAGAGTGTTCATGGTTTTGTTTAGGGTTACTTGATTCATTATGTATGTAGTTAGTTATATGTTCTATTTTTAGTCAATATTTTTAGTCAATTTTGTAATTGTTATAAATATAACATAATAAAATATATAGCTGTTTTATTTGTTATTTTGTTACCTAAAGATCAGAAATATAAAAAAAATATTAAAAAAATAGAGAATGTTTATATGTCAAAAAGAAGTTAATTCCTTAAAAGAATGTGCTTTCAGTTATATGCCTTTTTCCTATGAAAGTTGGTCGTGGAGTATTAATAATTCCTCAGAGAATAATTCAAAATTTGATGAATATTATTACCTTCCACTACATGACAATAAAGGATTTTATCAAATTGTTACCATGTTTCTCAAATATTGTAGCCAAATATATAATTCACTCTCTAATGATAAAAACCATAATCATAATGAATATATAGCAGGAAGATGCCGACTACGCCAATTACCAGGACTCTTGCTCTTAGGTTATGATATTTTGAAAAAAAAGAAAGGGTTAGTATCTTTCTCATTTTTCACCAGTGATTTGCCATGCACTTGGGTTATTCCAACCTCGATTTCTAATTTTTCTGAAATTGTTACCAATCCAGGTTGGATTGCAACTACAATGCTAAAACCTAAAATACCTCCTGTTTTTAATTTACCCCACCCTATTAGTATCTTCAGTCTTGCTGACAGTGGTTTAGTAGTAGCTTATCATTGGTCATCTATTCTCTTTTTGCTCTTAGAACCCATATTGGTGATACCTTCTTCTCAGCTTCAATCTAAAAATCTAAAGGGTAAGTGGGATCCACATCAATTAGTAAATAAAAGTAAAAAATATCTTAATGATAAAGAAGCAAGTTTAAAACTTCTCGGTTCTCATTATATCATTCAATATTTTCCCAAGTCTCATCTTAATGAAAATACATTTTCTATTGCAGTCTTTAACTCAAAGCATTTACCGATCAACCAAGAACTACAACACGATTCATTTCAACCCTCAGATTTTATGAAATCCCTCATTTGGGGTATTTCTCTTCTACAACTGAGTCAAGAAAGTCTGAAATAAATAATGGCAACAAGTTCTTATTCCTCTCTACCACATCCTCCTCCTCCTCCTCCTCCTCCTCCTTATTCAATCATAAAACTGCAAAGTAGTGATGGTGATATTTTTGAAGTAGAATATGATATTATCAGACAGAGTGGTGTTATAAAAACCATTTTAAATGATTTGAGTGATGATACCAATGATGAAGCTATTCCTCTTCCAAATGTAAACACTATTATTTTAAAAAAAATAATTGAATGGTGTGGTTACCATCACAATAATAATGATAGTTCTATAATGTCATTTTCAAAATGGGATTTTGATTTTTTTGAACAAGATACATTGTTGCCAATAATTTTGGCAGCTGATTACTTAAATATTAAAGATCTAACTGATAAAGGAATCAAAATGTTTGCCAATATTATTAAAAAATTGACAGCAGAAGAAATCAGAGAAATATTTCATATAACTAACGATTTGACACCTGAAGAAGAAGAAGAAATTATTAAAGAAACTAACTGGTGTAAATTTATATAATTATAAGACCAGAAAGGATGTAAAGAATAATTACTGTGGAGTTCGTAAACCGTAGACTTTTTATTAATGGTTAATGAAGGCAGAGGACATGACCTCTTGGGTGTTAGTAATAATTAGATGCTAGAAATTAGGTTTTGAAGATTTAGAAATCATGATTTTCTACATGAAATCATGATTTTCTACATGATTTTTTGTATGAACCAAAATGGGGGACTGGAGCTAGAGTCTGTGAACTCTGTTTCTTTTTTTTATATCCATTTAAAGGAGAAAATACAATATTTGATAATAGCTGTTGATATGTATTAATTAGATCCATATTAAATGATTATAGTAAGTAACAAACAGTACACTGATGAGGAAACATTATATAATGTTATTATATAGTCTGTTGATATGCATACTCCTTTTTTTTCTTATAATTATTCTCTAAATATTCATTATATTTTTGAATACACCAATCATATGACATCAAATATACATAATATATTATCAGTAACAAAAAAAAAGAAGTTAATGAATAAAGTAAGATAATAATAAAATATTCATCATTATTATCATTTATTACATTTTCACTAACTTCTACTGAGAATGTACTCTGTTCCGTTAACACTAAAGTGTTATTTTCGTAATTTACCATTTTTAATTACTTATTTGGAAAGACTAAGGAGACTCAGGGGTAGGCAGGAACTTGTGTTAATCTCCTTTCCCATACTACTCCTTTATATAGCTATCAAACAAATATATATCATTATTATTTTTTATTTATAGACAGGTACACTATTTTTCGGGTAATCATTATTTATTTATGTTGTAATTTATGGAAAACAATTTGACACTCTTTTTTTTTTGGGGGGGGGGTAAATGTATTATATATATATAGAGAGAGAAGCTATATCCTAACTTATTGTATATGATTTTGGTGGAGGGTGACGACCACTATCATTGTCCATGATTAGAGGTAATCACACACAGGAGCCTAATGTAGAAAGATGTAACCAGAATGAAGCTAATATTGCCGAAGTTTCACTGAAAGGAGAGAGCGTGGAGAATAAGGCGGAGAGTTTAGCCAAGTATATTGTGTTTTCACTGATGGAGAAGACAAAGGCGACAACTAATGATAAAGTTGAAGAAACACTCCTCAGATGTATCAAGACGATGGTGCACAGTCACGAAAAACAATTTAAGGGAATATTTAAAAAATTGGACATTACTCATGACACTGGATATGTGACATTTGTTGAAGTTTTCAATGAACTATTTGAAGGTGAAAAGATGGCTATTACTTGGGGCAGGATAATTGCACTATATGCTTTTGGTGGACAGATGGCTTTGTATTGCAAAGACAAAAATATGGAGGACTTGAGCGAAAAAATAGTAACATTTATGAGCAAATATGCCAGTGAAATAGTGGCACCATTTGTGACGATGGCTGGTGGATGGATAAAAATATGTGAAGAATTTCCAGCAGAAGAAGGTGATACGTTGCTGGTTTAGATATCATTGTCCCTGCAGGTGTATAAAGCCTCTCTCTCTCTCTCTCTCTCTCTCTCTCTCTCTCTCTCTCTCTCTCTCTCTCTCTCTCTCTCTCTCTCTCTCTTTCTCTCTTTCTCTCTATCTCTCTCTCTCTCTCTCTCATTCTCTCTCTTTTTCCTCATCCACAATAACTTGAACCTCCCCAAAGTCAGATAGAAGAAAATTATAAAATTGAAATTATTGGCTACATGGCCATGTATGATATATAAGACAACCCTCAACCTTATATTCCTTATATTAGTTCTCCACTGTGAAGGGAAGAGACCTCGCTTGGAGTTCGTATATATATACTATATATATATATGTAAAAGTGTAAAAAGTATTATTAAAACATATAGTTTTTCATTTCAACAGATATCATTAATCTTTATGGACACTCAGAGTTTCAGTGCTGGAATAGAAACTTTTCTACAAATGGGGGAACAGGAACCTCTAGTCATGGATGAGGTAAAAAAAAAAAAAAAAAAAAAAAAAAAAAAATCTATATCATCATCTGAGACTCCTCATTACAAATTTTCATAAGATTGTGATTTGTTATTTTTTTTGTCATCTTATAAGGTAAATGTGGTACGATTTGATATGAGATTACAATTCGAGGGGGACAGCAAGGACCAACACTCCCGAGGCACAGAGCGCCGGTGCAGGTGCAGTAGGCGCAGCAAAGACCAGCACTCCCGAGGCACAGAACATCGGCGTAGCAAAGACCAACACTCTCGAGGCACAGAGCGACAGCGCAGCAAAGACCAACACTCCCGAGGCACAAAGCGACAACACTCCCGAGGCACAGAGCGACAGCGCAGCAGGCGCAGCAAAGACCAACACTCCCGAGGCACAGAGCGACAACACTCCCGAAGCACAGAGCGACAGCGCAGCAGGCGCAGCAAAGACCAACACTCCCGAGGCACAGAGCGACAGCGCAGCAGGCGCAGTAAAGACCAACACTCCCGAGGCATAGAGCGACAGCGCAGCAGACGCAGCAAAGACCAGCACTCCCGAGGCGGAGAATGGAGGCGCAGTAAAGACCAGCACTCCCGAGGCGGAGAATGGAGGCGCAGTAAAGACCAGCACTCCCGAGGCAAAGACCAGCACTCCCGAGGCGGAGAATGGAGGCGCAGTAAAGACCAGCACTCCCGAGGCAAAGACCAGCACTCTCGAGGCAAAGACCAGCACTCTCGAGGTGGAGAATGGAGGCTCAGTAAAGACTGTCACCTCCTTGAGTTATCACAGAGTAGCGGCGCTCCAAAGACCAACTTCAATCATACTGCTCTTACACCACCACCTGTGCTGACCTGATGCTAGGAGAAAGAGGAAGGGTTGAATTGTACTTACCTCAGTACACGCATGAGGTTTCAGCAGGTGAACACCTTTCTGTTGTAGTTCTGAAATAATTTTAAAAATAATATAATCACATGATATGACTCCTTTTGAATTTTAATTTATTCCTAGATATTATTTTCACTCTTAAGGTTTTCTTTATAGTTAAAAATGAATAATAATAATAATAATAATAATAATAATAATAATAATAATAATAATAATAACCTCTTTAAAAAAAAGAGAAAGAGGAAAAAGAAAAAATTGAAAATTTTGTCTCAATGGCATATTTCCCATCAAAAGGAGGAATTTACAGTCCCAGTGAAAATGAAGAATCTAATAATAAAATTAGAAAAAACAAAACAGCTACAACAACAGCAACAGAATCTAAACCAACACCAACACCAACACCAAGAACAACTAGTGAAAGAAAAAGTGAACAAAATCGAAGAAAATCTCAACAACAACAACAACAACAACAACGTCGATACCGCATACCATTTGTCAAAACAGCAGGTGGACTCTTACCCTCTAGTGACGCATATCGTGTAAACCGAGATGGTCACATTAAAAACGAGAAAAATCACTTTAATAGGGATGTTTATATTGATGATTATGATTTAGAGGAAAGAACGCGAATAGCTAGAGTTGAAAGACGTTTACAGTATATTGAGGAGTGTTTAGGTAAGAGTAACATCATTAAAGCTGAACCAATAACAGCTTTAATTTATACACATGAAAGTGCTCAATTTATTATAAATAAAGTTTATCATAACTGGATTAGATTTATGGGACATGTGGCTCAGCAACTTATGTCTAGAACAATTGAAAATTTGTTTGGAGCTGCTGATCAATATTTGTTTGAGGGTTGGTTTGAAATTCAAAAAAATTTAAGATCACCCCCACTAAATTATCATTTTATCGACTATAAGGAAAATGTATTAGAAGTAAATAAGGAAATTTTGAATTTGGCGTTAGAAGGTGATAGAGATCAAAATGGTAAACTCCTCTATCCTCAAGATTGTGAGTATATTAATCTTTATTTGGACAATACTACTAATAATGTGTATATTTTTTATTCAATAAATGAATTAATAAACATATATAAAACAAAAACAGATGATGATAAAAATTATATAAACAAGGATAATGATCGGTCTCTTGTAAGTGGCCTAGATGCTTATAGTTTGGTTATGCCTGGAGCTGATAAACGATATAAGGTGTTAGGTTCCCATCGTATTTTATATAATACATTTGTAAATATGTCTAATGGAGAAATGTTCAACACTAGTCTAAATGGAATGGGAATGTCAGCTCTTAACGTCTGTGTTATTATTGTTCATGCCATGATTCATTTAAAATGTTTACTTGATAAAAATATACTTCCCACTGAGAAAATGCGACACTCTAACAAACATTTCATTGAAGAAGTAATAAAACATGTTCCTTCCACATTATTCGGGCATCCCATGTTACCAATTGTTACCTTCAAAGACCAATAAAAAAACAATTTAATAACAATTTAATTAATTTTTAAAAAATAAGAAAACAATGTCGTGGAATATGACTACAAAGCCACTTTTATCATATTTTCCTTCTGATATAACTAGTGATACTAATGTAATTATTACAACTAGTGACACTACGTCAACAATAACAACAACAACAACAACAACTACA